>NW_020955685.1:111891-136750 GCF_003031625.1 Empidonax traillii
AGGGGGTGTAGGGGGAGATTTGGGGGTGCAAAGGGGATTCTGGCCGGCCGGGGACCGCAGGGGACATGCGGAGGATGCAAGGGGGTATGTAAAGGCGCAGAATGGGGGTTGCAGAGGAGGACGTAGGGATGCGGGAGGGATGCGGGGGGATGCAGAGGGGATGCGGGGCGGATGCAGGGCGGACGCGGGGGGTCCGCAGGCCGGCCGGCGGGCGCTGTGGAGCCGGGTTGGTGGGGGGGGTGGTCTCGGTGCCCGAGCGGCGGCGGAAGCGCTGAGTCAGGCGGGGATGGGAGGGGGGCTCGAGGGGGTCACGCACCTTCGTCCTCTCCCATAGGCTCGTCCCTCCAGGTGCAGCACAGCAGCATCAACCTCATGCAGCCGCGCTGCCCGGCGCCGCGCCGGGCCCTGCCGCTCCCGCGCCCCTGTCGCTGTCCCCCTGTCCCTGCCCGTGTCCCCCTGTGCCGGTCGGGCCCCCCCGGCCCTGCTGCGGCTCCGCGGGCGGCACCGCGGCGGGAGCACCGCGCCGGCGCGGCCGAGGGGGGGCGGGGCCTGAGCAAGGGGGGGCGGGGCCAGAGGGGGCAAGGGGCGGGGCCTGACAGACCCGGGTCGGGGTGGGACCGGGGCGTGGCCTGGGCGTGGTTAGTGGGGCGTGGTCAGTGCGGAGGGGCGCGGTCAGGAGTGTGGGCGGGGCTCGCGGGTGCGGGTTGGTGGCAGTGGGGTGTCCGGGGGTGTCCGGGGGTGTCCGGGACCTGCGGGGCGATGGGGCCGTCATGGTGGGCAGGGCACGGATGTCCCCACCCACCGCTGGCCATCATGGATGTCCCCGCCCGCCGTAGTGTCCCCAGCTACCCTGGTCCACCCGTCCCTGGCCGTCACGGGTGTCCCCAAATATCCCGGGCCAGCCCCGTGTCCCTCCACCCACCTCTGGCCTTCATGGGTGTCCCTACCCGCTGTGGTGTCCCCAGCTATCTCCAGCCAGGGTACAGGTGTCCCCACCCACCCCTGGCCGTCACGGGTGTCCCCATATGCTATGATGTCCCCAGCTACCCCCAGCCAGCCCCGTGGGCAGGGCACGGGTGTCTTTGCCCATCCCTGACCATCACGAGTGCCCCCTGGGCAATGCACAGCTGTCCCCACCTGCCATACCCGGGTATGGCATCACGGGTGTCCTGACTCACCTTGGTGTCCCCAAATACCCCAGGCCAGGGTACAGGTGTCCCCACATCCATCCGTAGCCCTCACAGGTGTTCCCACACACCCTTGCTGTCACTGTGGTCAGGGAACAGGTGTCACCATCTACCCATGGCTGTCACTGTGGGGTGTGACACAGATGTCCCTCTCATTCCCTGTGTTGTCACCCTGGGACAGGGCATGGACATCCCCCTGCATCCCCAGGCAGCCACCACAGGGCAGGGCATGGACTTTCATGCTGTGTCCATGGGTTTACACCATGGGACAAGGCATTGAGTCCCTTTTATTCCATGTACTGTCACCCTGGGACCGTGTCTGGGTGTATTTGCCATCCCCTAGGCTGGCACCATGGCCATCCCCTTTGGCCCTCAGGCTGTGACCATGGGGCAAGGCAGGGCCTCCTGCTGAGTTCCTAGATATTCTGAGTCCTGCTGAGTTGCCTGTGCATCCTCCTTTTCTCCCAGGCCGTTGCCCCAGGACAAGGCACAGATGTCCCCCTCACCCCCAGGACAGGGCACAGACCTCCCCCTGGGTCCCAGGGTTGTCACTGTGGGATAGGCTGTGGCCACCCCAATCATCCCTGGGGCTGGCACTGTGGGACAGGGCAGGGGCAACCCCGGGGTGCCCAGGCTGTCCCCTCACCCCGTGACCCAGAGCTGTGACAGTAAAGTGCCAGCATGTCCCCAGGCTTGTGCAGAGCCACAGGCACAAGACCGGGGGCAGTGACAGGGGCTGGGCTGGATTCCTCCATCATTGCCACCACCGCGGGGAGGGGGACACGGACACAGGACACAGGACAGAGCCAGAATCCTTTAAAAACTTGTCCTTTATTAGTCTGTCAGAAGCGAGTCCCTCTGTATAAGGGCGTCCCACCCAGTTATAGCAAAGTGAGCAACAGAAGGGACCGAGCCCCTCCTGCCCGCGGCCCCCCCAGACCGGGGGGATCGCGGGGACCGGCGTGGGGGGCCAGGCCGACGGGGCCATCCCTCCCCGTGCAGCCCCCGCCGCCGGCATCCCCTTCCCTCCCTCCCTTCCTCCAATGTGGGGTACCCCTCCTCCTGCCCCCCCCCCCCCCCGAGGGGTTTCAGCTCCGGGGCTGGGGAGGGGTGCGACCCCCCGAGCCCCCCCCCAAAATCCCGCAGAGAGCGATAGCACCAAGGGGGACGGCTGCTCCCCGCAGTTTATTCCGCGCTCCCTGCCGGGACCGAGGGGCTGGGGGGCGACGGATGCTGTCGGAGGTGCTGGATCCCTTCTGGGAACCCGGGGCCGGGGATGGCCCCGGGATGGACGGGGGGGATTTTGGGAAAGGGGGGCGTCTCAGCTTTGCTCGGGATTTACATTCTGGACCATGCAGTAGCACCAAAGTTCATGAGGTCAGCGGTGACGGCCGCGGTTACTTCCGCCTCCTCCCGCAGTACTTCCCTGCTGCGCAGCCCACGCCGCCTGCCATGGGGTGGGGGATGCACGGGGTGAGCCCCCCCTGCTCCCTCAGACCCCGGGAGGGGTGCTGGAGAAGGGCAGGGGGTGCAGGAGCCGGTCCCAGCACCAGCGCTCACCTCTAAAGCCCAGGGCACCGAGGGCTCCTCCGTAGGTCTTGGGGGGCTTCCCTGCAGGGGGAAGGCGGAGCTGGGTGAGCGGGACCCCCATTCCCTCGCACATCCCCTAGGGGGGATGTGCACCCCCCTACACACACCCCCAAAATGCCCCGCGCGGGGGGGATGGACACTCACCACCAAATCCCAGCTGGCCGCCGACCCCACCTGGAAGGAGAGCGAAGCCCTCAGCACCCGCTGGGCACCCACATCGCTCTGCCCTGCACCCCCCAGCTGAGCCCCCGGGGTCCCTCCCCAGGCCGTGGCCGTGTCCCTGTGCTCCGCGGGCTTTGCGTATCCCCGGGAGCCGGGCAAGGCACCGGGATGTGCCCGGGGTGTGTGCTGGGGGTGGTACCTGGAAATATCGGTGACACGCCGAAGCCGGGAACTCCAACCCCTGGGGAAAAAGTGACAGCCAGTGACAGCCTGTGACAGCAGTGCCACCCCAGCCCGGGCTGGGGACACCCTGGCTGGGTTCACTTGCTCAGTGCAGGGATAGGAGCCACAGCAAAAGCCCCTGTCCCTGCCATGGCACCCATCTGGCTTCCCAGTGCTCAGCAGGGAGTGGCAGCAGAGTGGGGACAGCATGTGGGGACAAGTGTGGTGTGGTGGGGGACACGCTCCCACCCCAGCCCCAAACCACAGCACTCACCTAGACCAGCACCAAAACCTGCAAGGGGAGAGCCCCAGTGAGGGTGGGGAGTGTGGGGATGGGGACAGGGATGAGGGCAGGGACTGGAGTCACCACTGCAGCTCCTCTGGCTGCTCCTTACCTGGCTTGGGAGGTTTCCCAGCAGCTCCTGGATATAAGAGTCCTGTGTCAGAGAGGGGCAGCAGCACAGCCCCTGCCCTGACTCTGTGCCCCCAGGGCTGAAGCCAGACCCTTCTATGGGCCCAGAGGGTACCCAGGAGGGACCTGCAGCTCCACATATGAGGGACATGGTATGGGAGGGACTGTCCCCTGTTCCCATGGCACAGGCAACACCGGTGTTATGGCCCCCCGTCCCTTCTCAGCAACAAATCACACCCTGGGAGCAGGGCAGGCACAGGGTGACAGTGTGGGGTGGGACTGTGTCAGGGGACCAGGAGGGACAAAAGTGACCCTTCATCCCATAGACCCCTTTCCTTCTGGGCACTCTGCTGGCACACAGCTGCCACTCCCTGCAGCCCAGCCCTGGGAGCCCCAGTGCCAGAGCCAGCATCACTCACCAACACCGAGCCCACCGACTCCAAGGCCACCAACTCCAAGGCCACCTATGACAGGTGAGCATCAGTGAGAACAGGCATTGTCTGATCCATTCCTTGTCCAGCCCCGAGTGTGTCCATCCTTCCTTGGGCAGCCCCACTCCCTCCATGCCCAGGGGGAGCATCCCTCTGTCCATCTCCCTCTAGGGGAGCATCCCTCCACCTGTATCCCTCTGGGAAAGCATCCTGCTGCTCACGTCCCTCTGGGGGAGCATCTCTGCCTGCACATCCCCACTGCTCAGGCTTGGCTCCTGCCAGTACTTACCTGGGAGGCCACCAACTCCTGGCACTCCAACCCCGGGCACACCTGCCAAAGAGGGAACATTAATGCCTGTCCCCCTACAACCTGGCACCCCCAGCTCAGAGCAGTCCCAGCCAGGTGGCCCTGGCACCCACCCTAGATGTCCCCAGCACCCATGACACACACAGGAGAAAAACGTCCCCATTGTGTCCAGGACAGGGGGTAGAGGTGGCACTTTGCACTCCTGGGTGACAGCACACCACCTCCCACGCCTGGGCCACCAGGGGACAAGGGAACATGCAGGGGACACAAAGTCAGCACCCTGATGGCCACTCAAGGAGAGTGCCTGGGGATAGTCTGAGGTGGGACCTGGGGCAGGGTGGCAGAGATACTTACCAAATTTGGGAGGTTTAGCACCTACTTGGGGGATGCCTGCCAAGTGAAGGAGGACACCTCAGTTAGGATGGTCACCCCTGCACACCTCCCACGTGCCACCATCCCCCATCCTGCCTGCATCCCCCCCTCTGCCACCCCTCCACCTGGCTGGGTGGCTCTCAGCGTTCCCAGCCACCGCTGTCCCCAAGCAGGGCCCCCACCGGGGTGTGACAAAGCATGTACCTGCCCCGGGGAGGACACCAGCTCCAGGGACTCCCACACCTGGCACCAACCCGGGCACACCGACACCGGGCACACCAACACCAGGCACGCCGACACCGGGCACGCCGACACCGGGCACGCCGACACCGGGCACGCCGACACCGGGCACCCCTCCGACCCCAGCTCCTGCAGAGAGAGGGTGAGGCAGCACGGGGTGACCCCTGCATCATCCCCATTCTTGCATGGGGGGATGTGCCTGGCACAGGGTGTCCACCCTCAACGCTCCCCAGTGTCCCCTGCACCAGCCTGTGCCCCTGCAGGTGATTGGTGGGTTTCTCTGGCCGACTCACCGAATTTCGCTGCCTTTGCTGCTGCTTTTGCTGCTGCGGCCGGACCTCCAACCCCTGCACGGAGACAGCAGGAGGGTCTCAGCACCCCTGGAGGGTTCCCTCAACAAACCTGGGCAGAGCCCTGTCTGCATCCTCCCGGGGGAACCATGAGTTGATGGAGACCACCGAGGTTTTCCTCACGCCTATCCTGCACCAGGACTGTCCCCACACCAGCCTGGCTGCCACCACCACCTGCCTCCCTCCTCCTCACCTGGGATGCCTCCAACACCAGGGACCAGGCCACCCACTCCTGGAACCAGGCCACCTACTCCGGGAACAAGGCCACCTACACCGGGAGCCAGGCCACCTGCTCCTGCAAGGACAGAGGGAATTGGGGAACTGGGGCTTTGGCTCAGGGAGAGAAGGGGTGGGAGGAGTGGGCTGAGAAGGCATGGCAGGCTGGGGTGGGAAGATGGATGGATGATCAGTGGTTGAATAGATGGATAGTGAGATTGATGAATAGATGGATGGTGAGATGGATGAATGATTGAATGGATGGTGACATGGATGGATGGTTGAGATAGATGGATGTGGAGTGGTTGAATGGACGGTGAGATGGATGGGTGGATGGATGTACAGGCAAGGGAACAGATGGATACTGAGATGGGTGGTGGTGGGTAGAAGAGAGGGTGCTTGGATGGTGAACCTCAGACGCTCCATCCAGGCCAGCTCTCTGGAGAGTAGCCCTGACACAGCCAGACCCACATCCCACCCACAGCTCTGGGAAGAGCTCATCCCTCACCCTGACCCACAGGGACCCGGTGCAGGGCTGGACCTCGGCCCCAACCAGGGTTGGGGGCAGCAGGAGACAGGACAGGCAGGACAACCCTGGAGAGATCCCAGCTTACCGAACTTGGCTGCTTTGGCGGCTGCTTTGGCGGCTGCAGGACCAACTCCTGGGGGAGAGGGGAGGAGAGGGGCAGTGATGGATGGGCCATGGTGGCCACACCGGCACCCCCCGCCAGCACCGCTGGGGACACCGGAGTGTCCCATGGACACCACCTCACCTGGAATGCCGACCCCACCAGGCACCAGACCGGGCACACCCACTCCAGGAACACCAACTCCGGGCACACCAACACCAGGAACACCAACACCGGGAACGCCGACTCCGGGAACGCCGACGCCGGGAACGCCGACGCCGGGAACGCCGACGCCGGGAACGCCAACGCCGGGAACGCCAACGCCGGGAACGCGTCCTGCTCCCGCAGAGAGGTTCCAGGATGTGGCTGAGCAGGTAGGCTCCACAGCAGGGGTCCCACTGACCCTCCTCACCACCCAGAGCACCAGGGTGGCCCCCACTCCACCCAAGGCAAACATCTCTCCCACCCCCCAGGGAAGGGCTGGTGGGGACTCACCTTTAGCTGCGGCTTTCGCTGCCGCCTTCGCCGCGGCCGCTGCGGCTGCCGGGCCACCCACTGCGGGGACACGGGGGACAGTGAGGGGACAGGCAAGGCCAGTGGCACACCACCGGCTGGGGACAGCCCAGCTGCTCACCTCCAACACCGGGCACCACGCCAGGAACTCCGGGCACGCCGGGCACGCCCGGGACACCAGGAACACCAGGAACACCGGGGACGCCAGGGACGCCAGGGACGCCGGGAACACCAGCGATGCCAGGAACGCCAGCTCCTGCAGGCAACGAGATGGGAGAAGGTAGGTTTGTTGCAGCAACAGCTGAAAGGGTGAGACATTATCTTGGCTCTGCTCTTGTCATCGTGCTGTGGTGAACAGAGCATCCCATGGCCTTGTCCAGAACAGACCAAGCAGTGCAAGGGAAGGATCAGCTCCCTGTCTTGCTAGACCCAGAAGGATGCACTTGGTGATTCCCACTGTGTTTTTGGAAGGTGGTGGGTAACCCTGGGCAGAGGTTCCTCTGCCAGGGGTCTCTGCTCAAATGGCAGCAGGGTTGAGCCCTTGGCACAAGATCCTGTGTCACGTCTGTTGCCAGAAAACAGCTTTGTAACAAAATCCAAGATCAAGTCCAAAGTTGTGAGCCCGGTCTCCCCATTCCCTCATACGTACCATATTTAGCTGCCTTTGCTGCTGCTGCTGCCGACGGCACCCCTGGGGACAAGGAGAGAGGGACCCTCAGCCACCATGGCCCCACAGAGCCGGGTGGTGGGGACAGGGCTCCTGGGAACAGTCACCTGCCACCCCGGGGACAGCTCCGGGCACCAGTCCGGGGACACCTCCAACTCCGGGCACGAGGCCTGGGACACCTCCGACCCCAACACCGGGAACGCCAACACCAGGAACACCAACACCAGGAACACCAGCTCCTGCAGGGAGCAAGAGGGGAACAGTCAGAGCTCATTGCAGCAACAGCTGAAAGGTCCAGGGACCTTGTCATGGCTCTGCTCTTGTCATGGTGCCATGGTGAGCAGAGCATCCCAGGCCTTATCCAGGAGAGAATACAGCAGTGCCAGGGACGGATTGGTCCCCTGTGTTGCTAGACCCAGAGGGATGCACTTCCTGGATGCCACCAAGTCTTTGGAAGGGGGTGGGTGACCCTGGGCAGGGGTCCCTCTGCCAGGGATCTCTGCTCACCCTGCCGGTGAGGCTGAGCCCTTGGGCACCAGATCCTGTGTCAGATCTTCTGCTGGAAAGCAACTTTGGTATAAACCCCAGATATTCAGACCAACTGCAGAGACATGAGCTGGGTCTCCCCATTCCCTCGTACGTACCGTATTTAGCTGCCTTTGCTGCTGCTGCTGCCGACGGCACCCCTGGGGACAAGGAGAGAGGGACCATCAGCCACCACAGCCCCACAGAGCCGGGTGGTGGGGACAGGGCTCCTGGGAACAGTCACCTGCCACCCCGGGGACAGCTCCAGGCACCAGTCCGGGGACACCTCCAACTCCGGGTACGAGGCCTGGGACACCTCCGACCCCAACACCGGGAACGCCAACACCGGGAACGCCAACACCGGGAACGCCAGCTCCTACAGGGAACAAGAGGGGAACAGTCAGAGCTCATTGCAGCAGCAGCTGAGAGGTCCAGGAATCTCTGCCCAAATGACAGCCAGGCTCAGCCCTTGGGCACCAGATCCTCTGTCAGGATCCTGTGTCTGCTGCTGAAAAATTGGAATTGATACAAAACTCATGATTTCAGATTAAGTCCAAAGACATGAGTTGGGGTCTCATCGTTCACTTGCATGGAGCAGCTTCCAGAGACCCTGGAAGAGGGAGAAGGTCCCACCCTGGGGATGAAGCCAAGCCTGGCTGGAGCAGCTGGGAGCTGGGCTGAGCACATCCCACCCTCCCTCTGCAGTGATCCCCAGGGAACCCCCTGTGTGTGGCGGGCTCAGAGGGTGCTCAGGGCTCTGGGGGCTCCGCACAGCACGTACCGATCTTAGCTGCCTTTGCTGCTGCTGCCGCCGACGGCACCCCTGGGGACAAGGAGAGAGGGACCATCAGCCACCACAGCCCCACAGAGCTGGGTGGTGGGGACAGGGCTCCTGGGAACAGTCACCTGCCACCCCGGGGACAGCTCCAGGCACCAGTCCGGGGACACCTCCAACTCCAGGTACGAGGCCTGGGACACCTCCGACCCCAACACCGGGAACACCAACACCAGGAACACCAACACCGGGAACACCAACACCGGGAACACCAACACCGGGAACGCCAGCTCCTACAGGGAACAAGAGGGGAACAGTCAGAGCTCATTGCAGCAACAGCTGAAAGGTCCAAGGACCTTGTCATGGCTCTGCTCTTGTCATGGTGCCGTGGTGAACAAACATAGCACTGCCCCATCCAGGAAAAACAACACTGGGGCAAGGGAGGGAGTGGTCCCCTGTCTTGTCAGACCCAGTCAGATTCATTTGCTGGATGCCACCAGGTCTTTGGAAGGTGGTGGGTGACCCTGGGCAGGGGTCCCTCTGCCAGGGATCTCTGCCCACCCTGCCAGTGAGGCTGAGCCATTGGGCACCAGATCCTGTGCTAGTTCTGATGCTGGAAAGCAACTTTGGTACAAACCCCAGAAATTCAGACCAAGTGCAGAGACGTGAGCTGGGTCTCCCTGTTCCCTCGTACGTACCATATTTAGCTGCCTTTGCTGCTGCTGCTGCTGACGGCACCCCTGGGGACAAGGAGAGAGGGACCCTCAGCCACCACAGCCCCACAGAGCCGGGTGGTGGGGACAGGGCTCCTGGGAACAGTCACCTGCCACCCCGGGGACAGCTCCGGGCACCAGTCCGGGGACACCTCCAACTCCGGGCACGAGGCCTGGGACACCTCCGACCCCAACACCTGGAACGCCAACACCAGGAACACCAACACCAGGAACACCAGCTCCTGCAGGGAGCAAGAAGGGAACAGTCAGAGCTCATTGCAGCAACAGCTGAAAGGACCAGGGACCTTTTCATGGCTCTCCTCTCATCCTCCTGCCGTGATGAGCAGAGCATCCACTGGTCAGACTGGGAAGCTGCCCAGGGCACTGACAGCCCTGACCCAGGGCCATGGGAACAAGCATCAGGTCACTTCTGGAAGGACCCACTGCAAGAGATGCCCAATGGGCAGAGGCACCACAGCACAGAGCACACTCTGCCAAGGTTCTCCCTGAATCCCATCCTTCCCTGAGTATTTGGTGGGACGTTTTTATTACAAAATACATAGGAGAAATGGAAGAAATGGGCATTAGTGGTTTAGCTCTCAAAGGAGAGCTGCCATCAAGCATGGCTCCACTTGAATATTGCCAGAGCTTAGCAGTGATGATGGAGAAGAAGGTCCTGGGACATGGTCAGGTAACCATTGGCTCTGCCTTTTGGAGCTGCATTTGGATCACAACATGGACCCACAGCACCGTGTGGAGCCTCAGGGCCAGTTTCACCTCTTCTCTGTGCCTGAGCTCCTGGCCCTCCTCCACTTGGCCATGTCCCTCCTCCCCACTGGAGCTCCATGGAGTGGTTATGCCTACTGGGCAAGACCCAGGCGGATGCACTTGTTGGATGCCACCAGGTCTTTGGAAGGGCGTGGGTGACCCTGGGCAGGGGTCCCTCTGCCAGGGATCTCTGCTCACCCTGTCAGTGAGGCTGAGCCCTTGGGCACCAGATCCCGTATCAAGTCTGCTGCTGGAAAAATGGATTTGGAACAAACCCCAAGAATTCATACCAAGTGCAGAGACATGAGCTGGGTCTCCCCATTCCCTCGTACGTACCATATTTAGCTGCCTTTGCTGCTGCTGCTGCCGACGGCACCCCTGGGGACAAGGAGAGAGGGACCATCAGCCACCTCGGCCCCACAGAGCCGGGTGGTGGGGACAGGGCTCCTGGGAACAGTCACCTGCCACCCCAGGGACAGCTCCGGGCACCAGTCCGGGGACACCTCCAACTCCGGGCACGAGGCCTGGGACACCTCCGACCCCAACACCGGGAACGCCAACACCGGGAACGCCAACACCGGGAACACCAGCTCCTGCAGGGAACAAGAGGGGAACAGTCAGAGCTCATCGCAGCAGCAGGTGAAAGGTGGGACCTTGTCACGGCTCTGCTCTTGTCATGGTGCCGTGGTGAGCAGAGCATCCCAGGCCTTATCCAGGAGACATCAGTGAAGGGAGGGATGTGTTCCCTGACTCTTCCAGCAATCACTGGGAAGTCACCACAACAGAGGACCACAACGATCCTCATCATCACGGGGGGCTCAAAGTGGTCTTCATCATGGGGCCTTGCAGCCAAACAGGCCACAGAGGAGAACTGGTTGGTGGTCCTGAGTAGCTCTGTGGAAGGGCTGAGTGCCCAGGGCACTGGTCAGATTGGGGAGCTGCCCAGGGCACTGAGAGCCATGACCCTGTGTCAGAGCAGATCCTGTGTCAGATCTGCTGCTGGAGAAATGGATTTGGAACAAACCCCAAGAATTCAGACCAAATGCAAAGACATGAGCTGGAGTCTCATCATTCCACAAAGCAGCTTCCAGAGACCCTGGAGAGGGAGAAGGTCCCACCCCAGGGATGAAGCCAAGCCTGGCTGGAGCAGCTGGGAGCTGGGCTGAGCACATCCCACCCTCCCTCTGCAGTGATCCCCAGGGAACCCCCTGTGTGTGGCGGGCTCAGAGGGTGCTCAGGGCTCTGGGGGCCATGGGGGCTCTGCACAGCACGTACCGATCTTAGCTGCCTTTGCTGCTGCTGCTGCCGACGGCACCCCTGGGGACAAGGAGAGAGGGACCCTCAGCCACCACAGCCCCACAGAGCCGGGTGGTGGGGACAGGGCTCCTGGGAACAGTCACCTGCCACCCCGGGGACAGCTCCAACTCCGGGCACCAGTCCGGGGACACCTCCAACTCCGGGTACGAGGCCTGGGACACCACCAACTCCAGGCACTGCCCCTGGAGCTGAAGGGAAGCAGAGCAGTCAAACTCCCCCAAAACACCCCTCTCAGCCACTGGGCTGTCCCAGGGTCTCAAGAGACTCCAGGGTACCTGACTTTGTAGTGGGCTCCCCCTCCTCACAAAGTAGCTGCTCAGGGAACCCGAGTACACCCAGGACTGCAATTCCCAGCTCCCTACGCCCAGTTCAGGGGTCTGGAGGCCACCCAGGATCTTGGAGACCCCCAGGGCTGGGGCTGTAAATTCCAGCTGTGCCCAGGGCTGGCATGTTTTCCCTGGATGCTCCAATGAGTGCTTTACTACCCATTTTTCTCCTTCAAAAGAGCCAAGGAGGAAACAGAGAGAAGGAGATCTGCATCATGAGGAGCATTCCTCTGCTAAGGAGTGGCAGCTCGGTACAGACACCATGTCCCTCGACACCCTGCTGGCACCTGGCACAGCAAACCCCTGTCTCTTATGGAGAAGCCACATGTAAGGGGGATGCACTGCCCCATGTGAGGGGGATGCACTGCCCCAGGTGAGGGGGATGCACTGCCCCAGGTGAGGGGGATGCACTGCCCCAGGTGAGGGGGATGCACTGCCCCATGCCAGGCTGCTGCATCACGATGGGCCAGTCAGCCCTTCGTCACTGCCCAAAAAGCTGTAGAAGCCAGGATAGAGAACTGGGAGAGCACCCCAGGAGGTGGGACAGGGGCTGCTGGGGCAGGTGGTGGAGCCACACAGCCCTGCTATCAGTGAAGGCTTCTCCATGTCCCGAGGTGTGTCCGAGGCACCGGGAACTCACCGAAGGCTCCTGCCTTTGCCGCCGCCTTTGCTGCTGCCGCTGCCGCCGCTGGTCCTCCAACTGTGGGATGTCAGAGAGTCAGGGGTGTGGGACAAGGGGAGGTGACCCCCCCTTGAACCCCAGGGCCAAGCCCTGTCACCTCCTCACCTCCAGCTCCTGGCACTCCGGGTACCAAACCGCCGACTCCTGGGATGCCGCCAACCCCGGGCAGGACACCGGCTCCTGCCACAAGGGAGAAGAAGATGGTCAGCCCAGCAGTGCAGAGACACGACCAACACGCCCCCAGCCTGGCAGGGAGGGCCCAGCTGCCCCGCTGGGGACACGCGCGGTGGATGTGCCGTGCAGGGCCACTCACCGTATTTGGCTGCTGCCTTTGCCGCGGCCGCCTGAGCTCCGACTCCTTGGGAAGGACATGGGCAACCGCTGAGGTGCCGTCCCCACCACGGCTCCCCCACCCCACAGGGACCCTGGGGACCGGGCACTCCTGCCAGCATCTGTCCCCTTCACCTCTGGGACACGATGCACCCTCCAGGCTGTCCCCTGGGGTCACCAGGCAGCTGGGCAGTGCCCAACACCCCGAAGGGACAGGGTGCCCGGTCCCCCTGCCCTGCCCATGCCAGTCCCACACCCTGGGGCTGCGGGGTCGGAGTGTACCTGTCCCGGTGGGATACCCTGCCTTCCCTGCCACAAGGCCTGCTCCTGGCCCACCGGGCCTGAGGCCTGCAACCACAAACACAACGGCACAGCCACGTCAGGCACCGGCCCGAGGAAGGAGGAGGAAGGAGCAGCTCCCTTGCCCAAAGGGTCTCCTCCCCCTGGCACCGAAGGATGCCCAGAGCCAGCTCCTCCCCAGCCCAGATGCCACTTCAAACATCCCCTCCTGGAGCTGGCGGTGGCTCAGGATGTGTCCTACGGATCAACAGCTCCCAGCCCCGTGGCGTGGGGTACTGGGAGGGTTGACGGTCTCCCAGCCAGGCCCACAGCCATCATGGGCAAGGCATGAGGTCCCCAGGGAACCACCTGGGAGTGGGATGCCCCTCACGCCGCCCCGAGGGTCGCGGTGGCAGCCAGCGCAGCCACGACCGCAGAGTGAGGGCTATGGGCACTCACTGTGGGGCAGCTTACCATTGGTGTAGGGCAATCCATAGCCACCTGGAGAGGAGAGAAGGTGGGGGGTTAGCACCTGGCTGCCCCTGGCTGTGCTCCTGCCCCTCTCTGCCAGCCGCCTGAGTGGAACCTGCCCTGGGGGCTCCTTCCATCGGGATAGTAAATCCTCCAGGATACAAACCCCCGTGGAGGAGCCAGGCCAGGAGATGCTGTTCTCCCTCACCTTGGAAGCAGTGGTTCCAAGGAGAGCTGCCCGCTCCCAGCCCTGTGCCAAGGGCTGTGGAGCCTGAAGCTGGTTTTGCGGGAGCCTCCCATGACCCCGCTCTGGTGGGGGGTCCCCCGGGAGCCCCGCGGCAAGAGCTGTACCCAGCTGGCTGCGCCACAGCCAGCTCCAGAGGAAAGGTTTTAATTGGAATCAGGGCTTGGGAGCCTCCACTGAAACGTGACCTCCTTAGGAGGTCGGCCTGAAGGGACAGGGAGGGATTAGGAGCGGGAACATCGTGGCCAGGGAAGCATCTCCTTGCGAAAGAGCCGGATCCCAGCGGATCCCAGTGCTTGGAAGGGCATGGGGATGCCCCACACTCATCAGGAACTGCACCCTGGGGAGCAGCATCCAGCTCCCATCACTGCTGGCAGCGACCTGAGGGGAGGAGATGGGCTGCCACATTCCTGATGGGAACAGCAGGCAGGGCGGAGAGCATCCCACACCCCAAGCCCTCCTGCCGAGGGGGCCGCCCTGGGCAGGGCAGGACTGGATTGCTCATGGCACAGCATCTCCCTGACCGCAGGACACCATCCCCTCCCACAGCCAGCATGTGGGGACCAGATTTCCCTGCACCCTGCCAGGCTGTCCCATGGTGTCCCACACCAGCACAGCGCTGCTGGAGGGCAGAGCCTTTTCCAGGCTGTGGCAGCTGTGAGCTGTGTCCCCCCCCCTTGCCCATCTTGGGGCACCTCATCAGCACTTGGCTCACCCCAAAGCTGTGAAAGGGTCTGGCACTGGGGTGACACTCCTGGAGGTGACTCCAAGAGTTCAGGTCCTTGGGTCTCCAAGGGTTTTGCCGGTCCCTCCCCACCCTGAGCTGGATGGGAGAGCAGCTCCTGCCCTGGGCTGTGCCCATGGGGATGTCACCAGAAGTGCCAGGGTGGGTCAGGCCAATGGGCACAGTGGGTGGCACGGGAAGGGCTCTGCACAGACTGATGTCACCCAAGCACAGCTGGACACTGGGATCCCTACAGCATCAATGGGACCTTGATCTCAGCCACAGCTTCAGGTCGAGCCCCCAGTGAGGGGGGTGACCCCAGGGCCACCTCCTGAGCAGTGACAGCACAGGAGCAAATCATCCAACAAGGTGACCTCCCACTGACAGTGTTCTTTGCCCTGTCCCCTCATCCCTTCTCAGCCCAGACCTGCTGCAATGGGGACAGCACAGGGGAACACCCTCATGAGTGGCAGCCCCCGGATCCATCTGCAGCACCAAAACAAGAGCCTCTGCAGTCAGCCTGGCCTTTCCTGCACTGCCAGCCCCAAATCCTCAGAGGGGACAAACTGACATTCCCCAACACCCCAGGAACAACCTGAGTGTCAGGTGAAACTGCAGCTGGGGACAGCCCTGCTGTCCTGCACCCACGGGGCTCCCTGGCCATGGGGAGAGTGTCCTCCCGGCATATATTTGGTGAAGACTCCCCGGAGGTGGCTCGGCTGGGCTGTGGGCCACCGTGGGAGGGAGCCAGGCACGGCTGGCAGCTTGTCCTGCACACCGGGCACCCCATGAAAGGCGGTTTGGGGCCGGGAGCCCAGACGGGATCCGGCGGCGGGGCCCTGACGGGCGTAACTGTGCTCGGCGGAGGAAACCAGGGCGGGCCAAGTATTCCCGCTGCCGTCTGTGGTGACGGGCCCCGTCGGGGGGAAGCCGGCAGAGCTGCCGGGGCTGGCGCCCGTGCCAGGCCGGGATGTGCTTCCCGAGGGTGGGCTGCCCTTGCCCGGGCTCTCCTGCCTGCAGCAACCTGGTGAGTGGGGAAAGCAGCCCCCCAGGCGTGGGGGTCCCTGCCCAGATCTGGCTGCCCTCCTCCTCCTCCTCCTCGAGGGTGCACTTGGAGCTGGCAGCACGGCCCCTGGAGGGCACAGCGTGTGCCACTGTCCCTCCATGGGCAGAACTGGCACAGGGCTGGGGGATGGAGTCCCCCGGATCAGCCCAGCCTGGGAAGGGGGTGCTGAGCTCCACCAGGCTTCCCTGGGGTGGGGCTGAGCCTCTTTGGGGTGGACAGTGGGGAGGGAGACCTGCCTGGAGCATCTTGGCACAGCTGCTTGAGCCAGGACGCCTGGCCCAGGTGAATGCCTGGCACAACCCCAGGAGGCACAGTGAGAACACAGCCCCTGCAAGGGCTGTGCCTCCTGCCAGGAGGAGCTGGCAGGGACACCTCGGGGTGGCCTGGCCAAAGCACATCCCCAGAACACGACCTTTCCTACCTTACACCAGCTGGAGAGAGGCACAGCATTGTCCATGTGGACCAGGGGCAAGAGCAGAGGCATCATCCCAGCACCTGCCCATGGGGCAGCTGCAGGCAGGGCTGCCTGCCCAGGAGCCCATTTGCCCAGAGCCCTGGGCTCTGTCCTGCTGTCCCAGGGCCAGCACCAGCACTGCCAGGTCCAGGGGACCCGTGGGCACAGCCCCAGGGGAACGGCGGGTCCTTCTCCTGACACTGCCGGGGGTCCTCCACCCGCAGCCCCGCTGGCTGTGGCAGCAGCTTACCTGGGAGCTTAGGAGCTTTGATGGGATACCCCAGAGGGACACCGGGCTGCTGACCTCCAAAACCTCCCAGTCCTGCAAAGCCAACAGCACACTCTCACCTGGAGCCCGCGCCACGACCGCCACCAGTCCTTGGGAGAGGGGAGCGCCCCAGGGCACCCCAGGAGAGGAGAGTGGGTGGCCTAGGAAGCCCTGAGGCATCTTCTGGCGTGGGGAGACCATGGCTGTGATGGACAGGCTTGGGAAGGAAGAGAAGGACAGGCAAGAGAGATGGGACACTCACCGGGGATTCCTCCAAAGGCTCCAACTCCTGAAATCAAACACAAGGACACCTGTGTGAGCCCCTGGGCTGGGCCTGGAGGCCCAAATCAGCCTGAGGGGGTTCAGCTGGAGGTTGGCTGAGCTCGCCCATGTGCCCTGGAGGGCTGTAATCCCAAAGGATGGGCTGGAGCCAGCTCCAGTGGGATGTGGGGACAGAGCTGGAGCCAGCCATGAGCCCATCCTGGTGTTCCCAGTGGACTGAGGGACCTACCTGGACCTTTAGGCTTGACTCCAGCTCCAGTGGGTACTCCGGGCAGCACCCCTACACCAGGGAAGCGAACGCCTGCAGCAGAGAGCCGAGGGTGAGCCGGGGCATCGTGATGTTCCTGGTACCCAAGACCACCACACCCAGCTCCTAAATCCTTGTCACCCACCTCTGGCTCAGAACTAACTGTGGGACAGGGCACCCTCATCCTCAGGGGCTTGCCAGGACTGCTCTGTGCCAGCCTGCCTGCACCCCCAGCTGCCAGGGAAGGGTTTGCTGCAGCCCTGGAGCTGCCTGGGGCTTGGAGAGTCCAGAGTGAACTTGGCACTCAGGAGTGAGTGCCACCACTGACAGCAAAGCACAGCCAAGCCTCTGCCCTGGAGATGCACAGTGGCCTCAGGACTCTTCCAGGAGCAGGGGGTGGTCCTGCCTGCTGGACCCCAACCCTCCCAGGGCAGCAGACAGTGTTTTGGCCTGGCAGTGTTAAGGTTGGGGTTTTGGGTTTCGAGTTTCTCTTTCGTTTGGTTTTGGTTTGGTGATTTTTTTTTTTTCCCTTTTACAAATGTCTTTCATTATAACTCGTGCGTTTTCAGACATGGAAAAGACATTCCTGACCAGCAACACACTTCTTCTCCGGACAGTGTCGAAACATCTTGTTTTCACAAGTTTTCCTCCCCCAAATTACTCTGCACTGAGGAATTCCTCTCTCCCCGCCACCTCCTCCCCCTCCTTCCCACGCCAGCCCTGCCGTGGCCATGCCAGCTCCTCTCCCGGTGCCGGTGCCGCCTGCTCCCGCTGAGCTTGGCACGGGACCCCCGGAGATGCCGGGTCCCCCCTGCCGTCGGCGCAGTGGAAATGTCACCGTGACCTCAGCAGAAGGGTTTGGAAGCTGCAGGGAGCAGCGCGGGGCAGACAGGGAGGCTGGCAGGGGCAGGGCAGGGCGCTCTGCCCACGTGGGGTGCTGGCACCGGGCAGGGGGACTCCTTGGAACTTGGGGTGCTGGTGGCGGGGTAGGGATCCTTTTGGAGGTTGTGATGCTGCTGGTGGGGTTGGGAATCCCTTCAGAAGTTGGAGTGCTGCTGGTGGGATGGGGATCCCCTCAGAGGTCAGGGTGCTGCTGACAGGGTGGAGGGTGAAGACCCCCTTGGAGGTTGGGGTGATGCTGGCGGGATGAGGACCCCCTTGGAAGTTGGTATCCTGCTGGTGGCATGGGAATCCCCTCAGAGGTCAGGGTGTTTCTGGCAGGGTGGGCACCCTCTCAGAGGTCAAAATGCTGCTGGTGGGGCTGGGACCCCCACAGAGGTTGGGGCGCTGCTGGTGGGTGGGCTGGGGACCCCCCACTCACCTGCTCCGGGGAGCACGCCGCCCGGAAAAGCTCCAGGAATCCCAGCACCTGCCAGGCAAGAGAAATCCAGGGATGAGGGCCCGGGTGCAGTGGTTTCCCTCCCTGGCCCCTGGCTCTGGGGCCGTGCACCTACCTGGTATTTTAGGGGGTTTCCCTGCCGCACCAACCCCGGGCTGCACCGCGCCCGGTACCACAGCACCTGCAGGCAGCAGAGACCCCTGAGCCCCGGCACCGGCTCCTGCCCGCCCCGGCGGGCACGGCGACAGGTCTGCCCCAGGCTTGGCTACGCTGGGGACGAGGGGTGTTTCCTACCTGTGGAGACCCCGAGGCCACCGGGACCACCAATTCCACCCACGCCTCCAAGGCCAGCACCTGGGGGCATTGGGAAGAGGAGTGTGCCAGCGGGAGATGCCACCGCTGAGCTGCGGCTGGCCGGAACGGTGCCAAAGAAGCGACAAGGTCAGAATGGCTCTTGGAGGAGAGGGGAGGGGCAAAGAGGGCATCCTGAGGCAGTACCAGGGTGTACTGGGCACGGGGACCCGGCAGCTCGGTGCTCTCTGCTCCTGGGGGCTCAGGTTTGACTGGTTTACCTGTGCCTGGGTCCCTCCAAACTGGTGGGCATCCCAGTGGGAGCAGCACCTCCTGGTTGCGGCCCCCCCAGCTCCAGGGGGATATCTTTCCTAACCTAAAGTCCCAGGGGACACCAGGAGTCCCCAGGGGCTGCAGGAGCCCCGGTGTGGCCGTGGCCTTACCCAGACTCCCCCCCCCCCAGCACTCACCAGCTTTTGCAGCAGCCTTGAGAGCTGCGGCCGAGGCGGCCCCTGGGAAGGCCCCCCCAGGGAAGGCACCTCCTGGGAAGAGACCTGCAGCACCTGTGGGGAGAACAACCAGCGTGAGCATCCCCAAAAAGCAGCTGCCAAGGGGGTGTCCTGCCCTCCGTGGTGGGTGCAGAGCTGGGGGGGCTGCGCGGCGGTGCCAGGGCTGGCGTTAGGCTGGGCGAGGCAGTGGTTAGCAGGCACTGCCCTGTCCTGCATCCCCCAAATTCCTGCTCCCATCTGCATCCCACGCATCTCAAACACCACCCTGCAGTGGGTGCTGCCACCCCTGCAGCCCCGGGGGGAGCTGGCTGACCCTGTGCAGGCATTGCCCCTCTGTCCCTCTGCAGACCCCAGACTGCTCCTCGCCTGTGGGGTCACCCCTCTGTGGTTGATGCTGTGGTGTTGGGGGGACCACAGGGCTGCCTGCTGGTGGCTGCAGTCCCTCAGGCCTGGGAAGGGATGCCCAGGGAGGGTATGGAGCGCTATGGAAAGACAAGGGACGTGCTGTCCCCAGGGCAGGTCTCTGGGGACATCGGTGGTCTGTGCTCACCTGGCTGCAGGCCAAGTGGGCCGAGTCCCCCAAGTCCTGCGACCCCTGGAAAGAAAAGCGGGTGGGCAGCCCAGAGGAGCAGAGGAGTCCCTGCTGCACCATCCCCATGGGATGGGAGCACACCGGGGGGACGGGTGACAAATGCCCTCGGCAGCAGCCGCATCCTCCATCCTGTCCCCTTCTGCCTCAGCCACCCCCCGCCCCGCCGGGCCACGAGGGGACGGAACCAAAATGTTTATGGCTGAGGAATGAGCCCCTGGGTCTCCGGCCAGCGCTGCCTTCCAACATCTGGGGCTCATCAGCCCTCGCTCCCTCCAGGCGCAAATTCCAGTGCCGCTGGCTCGGGGCGCGGACACCGCTCCGGCTGAGCCCTCGCGGCCGCCCCGCGTTTGGTTTTAATTACGCCGAAGTAAAGGGCCTTGTTTTTCTTTCCACGAGCTGAAATCTGAGTAAACGGAGGTTGCCGGCCCCCGCCTCGGGCTGGCGCTCCCGCCGCGCAGACGGGCCGGCTCGGGGGGCCGGGGGGATGGGGTGACCCTGCCCCGGGCACAGCAGGTACCCCGGGGTGGGCAGGGAGGGGAGACCCCTGTGCCCGCCTAAAGCAGCATCTCTCCGTGGGTGACAACTAGCACTGGGCAGACAGCGGTAGGACAAGGGGGAATGGTTTTAAACCAAAAGAGGAGAGATTTAGATTGGATGTCACAAAGACATTCTCTGCTCAGGGGGTGGGGGGAGGCCGTGGCACAGGTTGCCCAGAGAAGCTGTGGCTGCCCCTGGATCCCTGGAAGTGTCCAAGGCCAGGTTGGACAGGGCTTGGAGCAACCTGGGCTGGTGGAAGGTGATCCTGCCCATGGCAGAGGGTGGAACAAGATGATCTTTCCAGTCCCTTCCAACCCTGGCCATTCTATGTTTCCATGATGTCGCTTGGCAACAGATTTGCCCCCTGCACATTCAGTCCCTGCTGCCCCAGCACCTTTCCCACTGGTTCCCTCAGGCTGTGCATCCTCCTGCTAGCATCTCACCCCTCTCCCAGTGATGTGCCCTCACCCCTCTCATTTCTAGGCCAGGCCAACCCCAGCGTGGCTGCAGGAGCCCCAGCAAAAGCTGCTCAGCTGCGATGGCAGGCGAGCGGAGGTGCTGCCAGCTTCCCACGGGACACCGGCTCTGCAGCTCCCCCAGATGCTTTGGCGCAGCTCTGCAGGTAGCTGGGGGTGCTGGAGGGGAGGGGGCAGCACATCGAAGCGGGGGGGTGAGGGAGGGAGGCTCCTGGAGGCTGTAGCAGGGCAGGGATGCTGTGTGCCTCGGCCAGGGGGGTGCCCGCGGTGGGGAGGACCCCCTGGCCAGGTAGGAGAAACATGAGGGCAACAGGGTTGGGAAATATCCTGGCCACTGGCATGGCAGGAGATGGAGAGAGCCATGGAAAGGCTCCTTACCTGGTTTGGGAGGTTTAGCTCCAACCCCGAGTCCTATGGGAGAGTGAGCGGAGAGGGCTCAGAGCTGTCCTTCCTCTGGGCATCCCCCGGGGGGGACACCCTGTGGGACAGGGCCAGCCTCGTGGCAGACCCCCTGCCCACCACAGGGCAGCTGTGCCAGGGGTGCTGCCCCCCTCCCCATCCCAGCACTCACCTGCTCCCAAACCTCCAACTCCAGCACCTGCGAGCAACGGCACAGCCTGAGCACCCACCCCTATCAGTGCCCACCCACCCACACCAGCCTCCTGGGGGCCATGGGGAGGCACAGAGGGTCACAGGGGTGCAAGGGCATCCTCCCTGGGATGCTCCCAGTCTCGGCAGGGTGTAGGTGCCAGCCCCGGGCCAGTGGCCCCCAGGGTAGGTCTGGCAATGCCACCCAGTCCTGTCCCACACCATGGGGTGGGTGCTGGGATAGCCACCCAGGGCTGAGCAGCCAGACAGGGTGTCCCCATGTCCCCTGATCCCAGCTGGCAGGCCCCCCAGCCTTCCATGGTGTCTCAGAGGCATCCAGGGACCCCCTCAGGCATTGCCCATTCCTTCAAGCCCCTCCCAGTGCTGCCCTTTACCTGGGAAAAAGCCTGCTCCTGGGACTCCCCCTCCCGGGATAGCACCAGGGACCCCTGCAAGAGAACAGAGCCTCGTTAAAATCCCCAAGGCAGGGGCAGGAGGAATGTGTGTGGCACCTCCTGGGATCTGTGCTGCTCCCTGGAGAGGGATGGGATGTGGAGCTCGAGGGCAGGTCCCTTTCCTTGCACCCCTCAGTTCCCCTGGGGTGACAGTGGTGACAAGAAGGAGGGACATGGAACTGGCTGCTGTCCAGCTCTGCTTCCCAAATCCTGTCCTGTACCACAGCCAGCACCACTTCCATCAGCTCCATCTTCTCATGGCTCTGAGGGGATGGGACCAGGCACGGTGTGGGGAGGGCAGGGCTGTCCCAGTTCAGCCCTGCAGCCCATGCTGGTCCCAGCCAAACCCCCTGGCTGGGGCTGCCTCATGCCCTGCTGGGATGCCAGTGGGAAGAGCCAGCTCAGGCCAGTGGGACTGGGGTGACAGACTGGGGGAACCTTCCTGAGACCCATCAGACACCCCCCTGTGTCCCTCTGCCTGGCTGTGTGACACTGAGGTCACCCCCCAGGTCCCATGAGTATCTCAGCTCATGCTCCGAGGTCACAGCAAGGCTTTTTGGCTGTTTAGACCCCGGCAGAAGTGTGTCTGCTGCAGACCACCAGGAAGCCACCCCCTGGGTGGTCCCCCCAGCTCCACCAGGGCCGTGGGTGGGTTGGGGGATGGCAGGTGGGTTGGGGCTACAAGGAGGTTGCAATGCAGGAGGATGTTTCACTTCTGGCACCGGGGGAGGGGTTGCTGTGGGGTCTGCAGTGGGGTTTGCAGGACAGGGGCCTGCCAGGGGGCCTGCCAGGCTGCCATGGCCAGCACCCCTCTGCCAAACTGCAGCCAAACCTCCTGCCTGCGCTGGGCAGAGAGGCTGCAGTTCGGGGTGGACGGGCACTGAGGACCCTGTGGTGGCATGGCTGGGACCTGAGGACCTGCAGTAGCCTCCCCAGCAGCCTGGCCAGGCTAGGGAGTGAACCAGCACCCCCAGGAGCCGAGTGCCCACAGTGACACAGCCCTGGCAACCCCACCGAGGGGCTGGGCAGGGTTGGAGGCAGCGCCCGAGGGGGACGGGCGGGTGGCAGGGCTGGCACACCATGGGGGGGCGGGGGACACATCGTGCTGCACATCCCCAGCTCAGATGTGGAGCAAACTCTGGGGGTTCCCCCTCGTTGTGCCCCGCAGCCCTCTGCCCTGCCCTGCCCCATCGGTGGCAGGGATGAGGGCATTTCTTGTGCCCGGCTCACCCCCCCGGGCACCTGGGATGGACCCCCAGTCCTACCAAGGAGGTGCACTGGGGTGTCAGGACACACACAGGGGTGTCAGGCTGTGTAAGCACGGGGGATATTGGGACACACATCCATGGGGAGGCACATGCAGGGGGGGGTTCCCGTGCCGGGACCTGTCACACAGCCCCCTCGTGCTCCCCATAGGGAGCACCCTAACCCTGTGCCCACTAATACCCCCTCCCAGGGTCCTGCCGGGGCCAAGGGCCCTGGAGCAGCTGATGTCCCTTGGAATGGAGGGGACACGGGCTCAGCCATCGCTCCAGCTGCCGGCTCCCCGTTCCGGCACGGCACAGTCCGGCCTGGCAGCCGGCCGGGGGTTATGGAGCAGCTCCTTTTCCCGGCATATTCCCCGCCCGCTCCCTCCCCCCTTCCCCCCCTCCCCCTCCCGTCCGCCCCCAGCTTGGATAAACAAAAACGCAACTTCTCGCTTGTTTCCAAACAAACTCAGAGCGTCCACGCACCGCCTGTGCTTCCCCCTCCCCGCCCCGCCCTGCTGGGAGGGGACACTCCACTGCCACTGGGAGCGAGTGCCGCTGGGATGGCCAGGATCCTGCCAAGGACCCCCATGCCCACAGCCAGAGAGAGCTCCCCACCAGGGAGGGGCTGCTCAGCCCCCCCGGTGCTCCCCAGCCTCAGCCCCCCACAGCCAGGCCAGGTCCCCAGTGCTGGGGTGGTGCTGGGGGGTCTCCTCTGCCTCCCTGTGTCTCCCCAGGCTGATCTCCCTCTGCCCCCCTGTGCCAGTGACCCCGGGGAGCTGGGACAAGGCAGGATGGCTTCCAGCACCCCTGCAGCGCACGGGCACCCCAGAAAGGCCCAGGTGGCACCTGCCCACAGCCCTTCATCATCGTCACCTTCCACGTGGATCCTGGCTGGAGGGTCCCGCTGTGGGGACACTGTCACTGCCCCCTCCCCAGGCATCCCCCAGACACCACCCCAGCCCCAGGGCACGGTGCTCATCCCAGTGCCTCGACAGCTTTTGGAGGCTGTGCGGGTTCATCAGCCATCTCCACGCCCAGATCAGGAAGTGGGGGTGGTCATCAAGGCCTGGCAGAGCCAGGATGGCCTGGGGGGACACCCTGTGCCTTTGGGGAGCTGAGCCTTCCACTCAGGATGGCTGACCCCTCTGCTGCCAAACACAGCCACTTCTGCCCTTCTCTGGGAGCTCTTTCACAAGCTGCTCATCCATGGCCTAGCTGGGGGGCTGTTCCCTGGTGCAGGCACTGCTGGGGGGCCTCTCTAACCCATTTGGTTTTACAATTCCCCCCCAGCACCACCAGTCCCTCCCATGGGCAGCACCAACACTCACCGAGTGTTGGCAACAGCCCTGCTACACTGTGACCACACCAGGCCACAGCCATCACCCTCTGGCTGGTCTCTCTGTCCTTTCCCAGCCTCAGGGAGAGCAGCCCCCAGCCCAGTTTGGGGTCTGCATGCCCCCTTTTGTCCTTTCCATCCCTTCCCTTGGCACATGGGGAAGGGAAAACTGAGTCCCCAGTCTCCCAGCACTGAAGGAGCTCTGTGCTGCCTCTGCCCCTGCCCCAAGCCTGCCAGGACCCACAGAGGGGGGTCTCCCAGTGTCCCAGCTTGTCTCCTGGACCGTGCTGGCTATAAACCTGCAGAACATGATGGTGGCCCCCAGTATCCCAGCATCCACCCCAGGGATGTCTTCTCCATCCTGGGCCAGGAGGATTCACACCCACATGCCCGCTGTGGTGGGGTTTGACCCACGGAGGTGCTCAGGATTTGGTGTGGAGTCTCACTGTCTACAGAAAGTGGCCTTTTTCTGCCCCACTTCCAGCCCAGAGGTCACTGTTTGTGGTACCCACACTGTTCTGCTGCCGGTGCTGCTTCCCATCCCGGCAGGATCAACCGCTCCATTCCCACCTGCCCCACTGCTCACAGCTGACTCCACGAGCCAGAAATCCAGATGATTTCTCTATTCCACAGCTTCTGAGACTGAGGCCAGGCTGGAGACCCCCCCATAGGCCAGGAGCTCACACCCTCCCTGGGCAGCCAAACCTCGTCCCTCGC
>NW_020955685.1:140697-154436 GCF_003031625.1 Empidonax traillii
CATCAGCTCTGAGCCCTAACCCGGGTCCTGCGTGTCCCCAAGGGCCAATCCGACCCCTTTCTTGTGGGGTCACTCTGCATGGGTGTTGGGGGGCAGCTGGGGCGGTACTGGGTTAAACTGGGGGATGAATCATGGAATCATGCAATGGTTTGGGTTGGAAGGGACCTTAAAGCTCACCTGGTTCCAATCCCCTGCCATGGGCAGGGACACCTTCCACTAAAACAGGTTGCTCCAAGCCCCATCCAACCTGACCTTGGGCACTTCCAGGGATGGGGCAGCCACAGCTTCTCTGGGCAAGCTGTGTCAGGGCCTCCCCACCCTCACAGGGGAGAATTTCTTCCCAATATCCCATCTATCCCTGCCCTCTGGCTGTTTGAAGCCATTCCCCCTAGTCCTGTCCCTCCATCCCTTGTCCCCAGTCCCTCTCCAGCTCTCGTGAAACCCCTTTGGGCTCTGGAAGGGGCTCTCAGGTCTCCCTGGAGCCTTCTCTTCTGCAGGTGAACCCCCTCAGCTCTCCCAGCCTGGCTCCAGAGCAGAGGGGCTCCAGCCCCGGGAGCATCTCCAGGGCTTCCTCTGGACTCGCTCCAGCAGCTCCACATCCTTCTGGTGTTGGAAACCCCAGAGCTGGAGGCAGCTCTGCAGGTGTTGTCTCACAAGGGCAGAGTAGAAGGGGAGAATTCCCTCCTTCAACCTGCTGTGTGGATGAAGGGCAAGGAATGCAAAACATCCCTCTCCCTGCAGGTCCAACACTGCGACTTCCCCTCAGTGCCAGGAGCTGAGATGCTGCTCATCCCAATACCTGCCTCCTCATGAGCCCCAAGCTGCTGCCAAGGGAGTGAGAGCACGGAAATGCCCTGTCTGCACCGCTTTCCCGTGGGGCTCCCTGTCATCAGGGCCCCCCATTCCCAACGTTCCTTCCACCGCTGCGGAAATTGGCAGCAAATTATCAGCAAATCCACCCGGTTCCTCCCGGCCGTGAGAGGTGTGAAGGCCCAAACCTGGCTGCCCTCTTAAAGAAGTGTGAGCTCAATCCACGCTCAGGACGGTCCCTCTGGAGCCCGCCTGTCTGGCTTGTCTCAGCTCCCACTTTATTTTAGGGAAAGTGCTGATGGCTGTGGCTGCAGGAAATCCAGGAGGTGGAAATTAGGGAACGTTTTGCCCTCCACACCCGGCGCTGGGATACACCAAGGGGATGGTTTGGGGTGTGTGTGGGGGGGAGGGCTGCAGATGAGCTGCTGGCCCCCCCAGTGGGTTTTGCGTGGACTTGTGTGGGATTGGGAGTGGATTCACCTGCATCCTTGCAAAAGGCTGTGGGCTGGGGGCATGGAGCACCCCAGCATGTGGAGAGGGGATGAGCATCGCCCAGGGCAGCACAGCCGGGCTGGCCCGTCTGTCCGTCCGTCCGTTCCCCGCCTGGCGTTGCCGGGTGATGTAATGCTTGAGTGAAAACACACGCGGTCGTTAAACACGAGCTCTCTGCTCCAGAGGAGCGGCGAGGGAGCGGATGGATGCAGAGGACCAGCAGCTTTGCAGAGGTTCCAGCAGCCTCAGGGCTGTGATGTGGCCCGCGGGACCCAGACCCCCGGTCGGGGCTGGCCGGGAGTCCGGGTGATGCATCCTCGGTGCGTCTGTCTGTAAAACATGCCCAGAGAGGGGCTGGGAAAGCGGCCTCGCTGGGAAGCAGAACTGGGAAGCAGAACTGGGGCAGCTGGCCGGCTCCGAGCAGCTCCCATCCCTTGCCAGTGAAAGGGCTCTGACTTCTGAATGCGTGATTTGTACCTAGAAAGAATAGATGTGAGGCAAGATCTCCCCACCCCTGGCACTCGCGCCGGGAGCGGGATCCAAAACCCTTTGCGATCTGGTCGGGGCAGAGCCGAGCGCTCCGCGAGCCGCCCCCGGGGACGGGCTGGGAGTGTCCCCCAAGTGTGCAGGAGTGTCCCCCCAAGTCTGCAAAGCGCCGGGGAGAAGCTGCTGGGCAAGACACAGATAAGGGTATGGTCTGACGGGAAGGGGGGAAGGCAAGAAATTCTTCCCGCATTGGGAAAAGGGTGGTGGTGGTGTTGCTGCACAGTGCGGTATCAGGGTGAGAAAACCCACCACGAGGGCTCCTGGGGCCACATCCAGGACCTGCCTGCAGCAGGGCTGGGGGATTTGCCGGGAGCCCTGGAGTTCCGGGAAGGACGGATGCTTCCTGCAGCCAGTGCCGTGGCGGTGGCAGGTGCGGGTCACACACAGTCCCCCCAAACGCTGACATAGTTGTTGGGGGAGATGCCAGAGAGCCTTACGCTGCTGTCACACGCTCAGAGCTGTCCCGGGGGTAACACCAACGTGCAAAACACCGAAGTAAACACCCCTTTGCCATAGCTACGAGGAGCCCCACACCTGCCCGGCCCCCCAGACCCCAACCCTGCTCCGCGAGCTGTTGACGGCGTTGTCACGGTAACGGGGCGGGACGGGGCTTTGTGGATGCACTCAAAGGAAAGGTATGTGTGAGGGGCAGGCCGTGGAAACAGCGTGGCCTCCTCACGGTCCCAGGGCAGCTGAGGCTGGTACAAGAGTTCAGCACAGCCAGACTCGGCAGCATCATGTGGGGTGACGTGTTTGTCATCCACCCTGTCTCTCTGCTGAGCAAGTGTTTGGCCATGAAGGAAAGTGGTGCAGGTTCCATCTTTCACCAAGGGACAGGGAAACTGCCTCTTCCCATGCTGAGCATCCTTATGATTTTCTGCCTTGTTAGTTGTTGAACAACAGGTTGTCAGCCCTGTAGATGGTGCAGAAAGAAAGCTCCAAGCTGTCTGAATTGGACACCTCTGTCAGTCAGGCCAGAGAAATGCCTCCCAGGGCAGGGGCAGGAGGGGCAGGTGGGTTATGAGACATGGACAGGGCTCTGTGGTACCCAGCAATCAAGGCAAGTCTCTGCTCAGCCTTATTTTCAGCAAGTGAAATTTTCTGAGTCCCTCACTCAGAGCTATTGTCACCAGCCCACGGTTGTGCCCGTGGCTCTCCCGGGCCAGCTCTGACGTTTGCAGCCAGGTCTGAGCTGTGGGCAGCAGGCAGGGGACCAACCAACACCCCAGCATGGGGCTCCAGCTGCAGCTCCCGTGGTTTCTGGCCAGAAACCTGGACAACCCCTGCCCATCACCAGGCACTCCGGAGGGCACCAGCGGGAGGCCAGGCGGGAGCATGTCCTTGGGCTGGTGCACAGCAGGGGCTCTGGAGCAGGGCAACATCCCTCCCTGCTCCCATCAGCCTTCCAGGAGTCATGGAGTTGGTCTGGAGATGGGGCTGGATGGGCAGCTGTTAAAACACTGAGGATCACTGGGTACTCTGTGGTCTGAGGGTGGGGTCCCCATCTCCACCTCCCCTCTGCATCCCATGGCATCCCCCAGCATGTTCCCTGGGGAGAACACTCAACCCCCCCTGTGCAGCCCCACGAGACACCCCCATGGCACGTGCCTGGTGCAGCCAAGGGAGCCATCCTGTCCTTGGGATGAGGCTGGAAGCCACCATGGACATGTGTCTCAGCATCAAGGACAGGAAGCTAGACTAGAATCATAGAATGGTTTGGGTTGGAAGACACCTTAAAGGTCACCTCATTCCACCCCTGCCATGGGCAGGGACACCTTCTAGTAGGCCAGATTGCTCCAACCTGGCCTTGAGCACTTGCAGGGGTGGGATTATCTTGGCTGTCCCCAGGTACCCTTGGTACTGGGGTGTCTCTCAAGGCACAAGAGGTGTTGCCAGCACTGCAGGGGCTGTCTGGGGATGGTGGGACCTCTCCCTGCCAGGTCCCATTGTACATCTGTCTGCTGGATTTGATGAACTAACAAGTCTCATGTGAACCCAGTCATCCCCTGCCCAACCTTAACTCCCATTAGCTCCTCTTTCCCTGGAAGTCCCTGCCTGGGTTTTTATGGGAAGAGGTTTTGCTGACACGAGGATGCTGCTTGGTGGGACCAGAGCTGGAGCTGCAGCCAAGTGTGGAGGCAGGATGCTCTTCCTTGGTATGACCAACAGGAATAGCATTGTTCTCCCAGGGCCAAGATTCTTTGAGAATATTTTCCATTGGAATCTCTTCAGGGAGACATCAGCATCCCCAGCCCCTACTATAGACCCCTCACACTGCTTTCTCTTTTCAGCTGTTCGTGAACAACCAGGACCAGATCCATGACTCTTCCTTGGTAACTGCTCTGTAACACTGGACCACCCACCCCTTTCCCGTCCCTCCATGGTGCTCTCCTTTTCCATCTTATCCCCAGTTCTGATGCCTGGTTCCCCCACCCTTTGGCCCCCAAATCTCTCCTGGATTGATGACCCCCTTGCTGGAGGTCACACCATTTGTTCCAGCTCTCCCTGCCTTGGTCACAACCATGTGCCTCCTGCACAGGTTTTGCCTCTCTCTCATCCTTTCCCTTTCTCTGGTGGATAATCAGCTCTCCTAGTTCTGGGGAGACCCCTGGGTGTGCAGCACCAGTGAGGCTGGGATTGTGTTGTGAGTGGTGCAGCCCTGGGACAGCAGTGACGGGATCCCCATCCTTAGACATGTTCAAAACGTGCCTGGACAAGGCCCTGAGCAGTTTGACCCAGCTTTGGAGTGCTTGCTAAGGGGCTGGGCTGGAGACCTCCAGGCATCCCTTCCAACCTAAATCCTTCTATGATTTATATTGAATTCTCTTCGGTATTTCGCAGTTCTGGGAAGCCTTCAGTGATGTATCGTTGAACTGCTCTAATCCAGTGCTGGCCAAGGAGGGATTTAGTGGTCCTGGCTCCACACATCTCATTCACATTGTCCTTCCCCAGGACAGCTGAACATCTGCTGCCCATAGGTAACTCCAGGCCGCCGCACGGCCCCGCTCCCAGCTTGGGTGTGAAACCTCCGCCCGCCTCCATCCCCACCGGCCGCTGCCTGGATCTTTCAAGTGGCTGTTTTCATCCTTCTCGGGGCTGTCTGTGAGCTTTCCAAGGGCTGATTAAAAGGTACCATCACTGCAAAACATGCTGTGCCTGAGTGGACGGAGCTTTCAGCAGCCGAAGCGCAGTGTTTACTGGAACGCGCCGCGGTCGTTCTCGGTCAGGACTGATTCCCTGCCAGATGTCAGCTCTGACCCCCAGCAGTTTCGGCTGTAGAGCCGCTTCAAAATTGGAGGATTGCTTTGTATTCTTGAAAGAAAGGAGAAGGGGAAAAAAAAAAAAAAAAAGAAAAAAAAGAAAAAAAAAAGGGAAAAGAAAGGGGGTATGTTTATTATGAAGATATTGCTTTGCACTGCCTGTGTGCTCGACCACGGCCAGAGCGCCTTCAAAGGGACTCTCAAATCGCCTTTGTGCAGAGAGAGAGGCTGGAAAATATCAACCCAGGAGGGGGAAAACTGAAGCAAGTCGTGGGCAACTGAGCACAGAGATGTAACTGGTAACACTCAGCCAGAACATGAACTTTAGACACTGCCTGTGCTCCAGTTTGTGTCTGTAGCACAGAGGGGCCCTGAGGAAAAGGCGGTGGAACTCTATTATCTCGCAGCCAGATCCTTGTGGTGTTGAGGGGAAACATATAGCAGGCAGGGCTGGGCTGCCTCCCTCCCCTCCCAGCGCACCCTGCAAATGCCAGTCGATGGCTCCCAGAGCCCTGATAACTCTGAGCATGACTCACAGCCCAAAAATCAAGAGCAGAGCTTCAAATTAAGAATTATTAAAGAAAAGGAAAAAAAAAAAAAAAAAAGCACATACTGGGTATGGTTTGTGTTCTGCTTTTTATGCCTCCAGCTTTTCTGTGCATCCAGGAGGGCTTAGAGTTCTCCTTTTCAGCAAAGTGAAATCTGAGTCTCCCCCAGGCACTGGGCTCTGGGAGATGGGGATTAAGAAACCTGCAAGGCGAGTGATGCATTTGCTGCTGGCAACGAGGCTGTAGATCCACAGAGGAGGTTCTATCCCCAAAAAGTCCCCTTGCAGTGAACTGTAACTCCCCACAGAGCCTGGAGGTCACTGACCTGGCCTGCCTGGAGGTGACTTGGAGGCTTGGAAGGGTCTGACTCTGCCACGGCCTTGAGATAAATTCCCTGTGCCAAAACACCTGTCAAGGTGGGGATTTAGTTCATCAGCCATCTCCAGCCTCCCTATCTGACTCCCAAAGAGGCACCACGTGTGTGATTAAAAGCACCACAGTCCTGACATCTGGCATTTTGTGTTCTCCTTGCTGGGAAGTGACAGAAATCCTGCAACACCCCCCCCCCCCCCCAAAAAAAAATGTGCTTTCCAGCAGGGCTGCAGCTGGGTATGTACGTGCAGGGGGGTGGCTGGTCCCTGTACCACCCTCCTCGGGCTGCCCAGGGACTTTTGCTTCCTTCATGGAGGGTTTTCCTATTATTTTCACCTTGAGAAAGCACTCAGTGGTGGTCAGGGGAGTTCTCCACAGCTGGTCTTGCTCTGTTCAAGCAACTGGAAATGTGACTGTGGTGTTTAATGGCTCCAATGAAATTATGTGGCCAGGAACCTGAGGAAGTGGTGGAGGAGGCCATGGGGCTGTGGGACAACCAGGTTGGGGGGGTTCCATGGCAATGTGGGTGTAGGGACAGCAGGAGAGGGCAGGGGGGACCAGGGAGTGGGCTGAGAAGGTGGCTGGATCAAGGCAAGGAGGGCTGGGACAGGACTTGAGTCAAGTGGTGTGACCTGCAGCAAGAGGGTCATTGAAACGGGAGAGATTTAGGGGACCAGGGGTGGGGGAAGCAGTTGTCAGATTTGAGGGAAAGATGGAAAAGGAAGGCACTGTGGAGGGTCAGGAGAGGGATGGGTTGTCCAGCATTGCAGAGAAGTTACCAAGGAGGAGATACAGGTGCAAGATGGGAGAGTGAAGAGGAGAAGATGGATGTGGGATGGAAGGGAACTGAGGGAACGAGAAGAGCTAAGCCCTTGTGCCAGAGGCAGCAGAGGGCTCAGGGTCTGGGCAGGGGCTGATGACACCAAGCAGAGGTGATGATGGAAAAGGGGCTCAGAAGTTCCTGCAGGGGCTGAGTTGAGGTTAAAGACATCAGGGATGGCAGCTGTGACAGAGTAGAGGAGGGAGGTCCCTGGTTCCATCCCAGCACCAGCCAGGACTTCCTCACACCTCCTAGGGATCCTCCAGAGCTACATCCCTGCAGGATTCATCCAATGCCTTCCTGGCCATATCTAGGCCATTCTTCTTGAGTTGATTTTTCTTCAGTCTTTCTCCCTGAGCAGCAGCAGCTGCAACCAAATCCTCCCTCAGAGAGGTTCTGCCCAGGGCCACTGGCCAGCACTGGTCCTGCTCTTCACCAGCAATGCCTGGGCTGGAAACATCCCCTCCTGACACATCCCCAGCCTGTGATTCTGACGGATGGGGTGGGAAGAGGGACCCCAGCCAGTTCACCATCCCTCCCAGGGATGTGTCAGGGCTAATCCAGAACCTCTTCTTGCTACTTCCTCCTGGAGATGGAGGGGGCAAAGACCGGTAGGTCCCAGGTTTGGGGTGACAGGCAGCCCTTGGGCAGCGCTCATTGCCTTTTTGGGGCTGTTTGATCGATTCGCTTCTCTGCCTCCACCAAGCCCCGCTCTAGGTCCCAACTTCCCGGGGGAAGCCGTAACTTGGTCTGTCTGTCGGGGTTTGACTCCTCTCCTGAAGGGCCCTGGGAGCCGCTGCCCGGGCCTGGCAGGTCTGAACATCCTCGGGTTCCCCTCAGGGCTGTCTGGGCCGGGGAGAGGGCCCCGAAAGGCAGCCCCCCGGGGGGGCTCAGCCGCTCGCCGTGCAGTCTGGCACGAGCTCCAGCACAAGCGAGGCCCTGGCCCTCCACCAACGCACGCTGTTTCCTCCCGGCAGGCTGGCCAAGAGGAGTCAGCTGAGGACAGGAGAGGAGCTGGGAGTGCAGGCAGGGCAGGGGAATTGGGGGCTGTCGGGGGTCACGGGCTGTGTCGGGTGGCCGGACGGTGCCAGGGATGAGCCTCTCCCAAGGGGAGTGGGAATCGCTGCCAGTGGGTCCTGCTGCTGGTTGCATGGCTCCTCATCCGGGGTTTGGGGTATCTTTGGTTCTGTCCTTCACCAGGGTCCACCAGCAGCCTCTGGAATGTGGGGTTTTTCCCTTGGGTCAGAACTCCCTCGCTGTCAGATACAAGCAGTCCATTACCTCCCAGTTCTCCCTCTGTTCAGAGGCACAACCATCACTAAATTTTCCTCCCAGGTTTAAGTTTCACCTCTCACTTCAAGCTTCATCCCTCAAGTCCTTTATTCCCACTGAGATAACACCTGAGGCTTCACTGTCCTCCTCTCCTTTATTCCCAGGAGCATGGGTTGAACAGAGACAATTCTTCCTGCCACATACTCCTGCAAACCAGTTTTAAAGCTCTGGCTCCTCATGAGATGAATGCCCTGGCATCAACCATGTGCCAAAAACAAGGGTCCATTTGCCTCAGGGATGAAGGTTTTGAAGGCTTCCAAGTTCACCTCTGTGCTGCCACCCCGATCCCTGTGCCCACAGTGATGCTTTGGCTTAACTGGGCCACTTAAGACGTCATTTGTAACTAGCACATGGATAATGTTTCGATTTAATTAACGATTCTTTGACTGCAGAACGTTGCCTCGGGCCAGGTGAGCTGCTCGCTGAAGAGGCTGCAGACAGAAAGAGCACTGATGAAACATTTCACCATTTCAAAGGAAAATTAGGGGGATTTTTCATCCCAGCATGGAACAGGATTATATTTCATGGCTGGACAAATAAAGCAAACCCAGACATCGCGTTTCAGGCTGAAACAGGCTTTTTGCTTTGAATTCAAATTATTAGGAATTTAGTTTTGGTTTCTGGGATAGAAATCAGAGAAATACCATTTTTAGGTAAAACTGATAATCATCACGCTTTTAGTTCCATTGGAAATGCTTAAGGAAGGTGTTTCCCAGTTCTAGAGGTGCCTCTGTGCCAGGGCTGGGGAGCCCCAGCTTGATCAGGTGAAAGGATGGTGAGTTGTGTGGTGGGTTCAGGAAGGTGCCCACCAGCCCCATGCATGCAGATGGGATGACAGCAGAGGTTGTAGGGCCAAAGCCACCCCATCGCTGTCGTGGGGATGCAAAGAGTGTCCAAAAACACAAACAAAGAACAAAACGAGGCTTCAGGAGAAGCAGCAGCCACACTCCCAGGGGGCTGCTGCGTGAAAACATCCTCTGGATCTACAGCATTTTCACCAAGCAGAGGTTTTCAGGCGGCACACTGGAGGGTATTTTCCCCTGGAATGGCGGGCCAAGCCCCTCTGGAGCCGGGGTGCCGGGAGCAGGCAGTGCCCGCAGGAGAGGGGATCTCCCCCCGAGCTGCGCGGGGGCTGCTTGGCAGAGGGCTGGGGCTGCTCTGCCGGCTCTGCCATCCCCGCTGGAGCTGCTTTTCCTCGCAGCACTTCACAACTCAGCACTCTTGAGTTAATTAGAGAACCATATGCCCCCTTCTCACACATCATAAAAGCGCATGTTTAAAGCCGGGCGATAAAAGGGAGCATTAGTCTGGGTCACTGCGGGGCTCTGAGCTGGGCTCAGCTCCGCTGCCTCGCTCCTGGCCCGCTCTCAGACCAGGTGGAAACGATGTTTGAGTCCATCTGAACTTGCTCTCCTGCCAACTTGCTTGAGAGACTACCAAGTATTTTACAGCTCTCTCCCAGGCACGGTTTGTTCTCTAACAGTCTCCCGCAGCCTGCGTGTCCCTGCTTAACTCTCCTGGCTCCTTCTCGCCCTGGGTGCTGGGTTTCCTCCTCCCAAAGGAAACCTGGGACCTTGGTTGGGATTGTCAGTAGGTCTGTCCCTGTTTTGGGTCTTCAGGTGCCATCAGGCTCTTCCAGGTGGCCACGGACACTGCAGCCCCCTTTGCCTTCCCTGGGACACACAGGGTGCAGGGCACGTCCCCGAGCCCTGGCTTTGGACACATCCCAGGGGGCTGGGGGACATGTGACACATGGATACAGCTGGTCCAGCTGTGCTCATGCCCCTCACTGTGCACACCCAGAGATCTCCTCTTTCCTCCCCTCTGCCTGGAGGACACGTTTCCCTCCCATCCTCGTGTGCAAGGCAGAATAACACACCAGATGTTTCATGTCAAAAACTTCCTTTTCCTCCTTTCCGCTTTCTTGAAAGAGCCTCAGACGGGGAGGTGAGGACCCTGTCTGCTCTGGTGAGGACCACCTAATCTGATCAGGTCCCTTCTGGCACGAGGTGTAGCCAGGCTGCCATCAACCCAAAATTTGACTTGGAGATGAAGTGCAGCCCTGGGCAGGGAGCCGTGGGGGCTGTGCATGTCTGACAAGCAGGAGAGCTGTGGAGCTGAGGAGAGAGAGCCTGCAGCATCCTGCAAACCCACGGGGCTGTCCCAGAACCCTAGAGCTGTGGAGGATCACCGGTGTTGGGACACTGCGTAGCTTGAGGAGGTCACTGGGAATGGGGACCTGGCAGCCATCTGCACAGGGATCTGAACTGGGGCAAAGTCCTTCCAGCACTGTGTCTCCTGCTCCCCAAGGAAATGTTTGGGACAGCACAGCTGAACTGCAGGGCCACCTTGGTGAGGGTCCACCACAGGACACACTGTCCCTGTGTCCTCTGAGCAAGCATGGAAGGATGGGGAGATAGGAACAACCTGCTGGTCTGTGCACCAGCAACCTGGGCTTGGAGGACACAGAGAGTGCTGAGAAAACCATGTTCAGCAGCTGATGAGAGTGATTAGGTTGGCTTCCCTTTCCTGTAGCATCAGGACCAGGAACAGTGTCTGGAAGAGCATCTCAAGCACCTGGGGAGGGCTCTGGATGGGGGGACCTCAACCCTTGCTCTCCTCCAGAAATAATGTCAGGAACATCACCAGTCCTGCTGGGAATATGGGCAGAGGGATGAGGAGCCAAGCAGACCTCACATGCTCCTGCTGTCCTTGCAACCCTTTTTGACATGGATTTCTGACTCTCCAGTGGTATCCCGAGCCTCAGCACAGCCAAGGAGGCTTGGGCAGAACCGTACACTCTGTCCCTGCCCAGTCTGGCACCTGGCATGGTCCTTGGCTCTGGGACAGCCCTGGCTTGCTGTGGCTGCCCAGCATCCCTGGGACCTGGCTGCAGACAAGGATGCTGAGCTGTGAGCAGTGAGCCCTGTGTTATTTTAGCTGTACTCAAAGCCTTGCCCTCACGTTCCTGTTTCCTTGTGTTATGCTTAGAACAGCTTTGCAGGACACGCTTGCTCCTGCTCCAAAACCATCTTTTTTTCTGTATGACTCTGGAATCTGACAAGAGAGGGGCTGGTGAGAGCCAAGGCCAGGCCCTGTGGTCTGTGTGTGCCCGGGCCAGCGGGACGGCACGAGCAATATTGGTGTTGGCCATCCCTGGACTTAGCAAGGTTGGCTTGGTCCTCTCTCAGTGGATTTGGGTGAATAAGCCATGTCTCACACAGGGCATTGCCAGCATCCTGGGGCATCCTGGCCTGATCTGTGGGATGGAGCTCTGCAGGAGAAGAGGGAAGCCGTGGCCACCCCACACGCCTTGCTCTTGGTGCACCTCTCAGCGCAGAGCTCAGGGACACATCTCTCCCGAGCACAGGGGCCCTACTGAGCTCATGTCTGCTCCTTGGGCATCACTACAGCTTCACAGCCATGTGTCCAGCTCTCCTGTCTTCCTGAGGCCTGGGAAAGCGGGGTCACCTTTCAGGGAGACAAGTGTTAAGTGTTCCTTCCCCCCCCAGCTCTGGCAGCGGAGCACTCATCTCCGCGGTGCCTGAGTTGGGGGGATTATGAAGTGAGTATGAACATCCTGGAGTGTAATCCACACGCAAATGCAAAGTTAAATTGAAACCAGAAAATCACTTTAGCAACACGATTTATGGCCATTAACCCTTGGGTGACACCGGCTGGACTTCCCCTGCAGCGCCAGAAGGAAATGGCCCACCCAAAACTCCGCTCACCTCCTAGGGAGAAGGAGCTCCCGAGGACAGCTGTGGCCAAGCTGGTGTCTGTGGTGCATCCCCACCTGCCCAGCCCCAGGCCTGAACCCAGATAGGCACCAGGAGAAGGTCATGCTGCTGGTGTGCACAGCTTAAGGTCACCAATATCCCAAAGGGGAGATGCATCTCCTGGTCCAGGAGCACTCCTGGCCCTGTGCGCACAGGGAGTGGGCTCCCTGCTCACCTGCACCCACTGAAGCCCCTTGGAGACCTCTATGGAGGAAGTGGGAAGAGAGCCTCAAATAGAAGTGCTGACACACCTTGCTACAGATAAACTGGAGGGATCCACAGGGGATGCCCAGAGATTCCTATCCTCTCTCCAAGCTGCCTGTGCCAAGTGCTGGAGCTCAGAAGAGGTACTCGGCTGTGTGTCCCACTTCGAGGGTGAAGAGTCTCCTCGGGGAGGGGGAGTAGGAGAAAGGGGAGAGGGCCAAGGTGAGGAGAGGGGATGGAGGGGTGGTGCACTGGGCTGTGGTGAGCAAGGGCAGAGCTCTTGACTGTGCCCAAGGAGGGAGTGTGGGACAGCCATGTGTTTCCAGAGAGGAGGCAGAGCCACATCCACCTGTGCTCATCCACCTGCTGCCCTGGGCTGTGCCTGCCCGTTCCTTCTTCTCTCTCCCCTTCCCTCTCCTGCTCCTCTCCTGCTGTTCCCTGCCCTCTTCTCTTCAGCTTCACACAGTCACAGTATTCCAGAATGTGCTGAGCTGGGAGGGACCCCCAAGGATCCTGGAGTCCAACCCTCAGCCCTGCACAGGCCCAGCCCCAAGAGTCCCCCCCTGTGCCCCAGAGGATCATCCAAAGCCTCCTGCAGCTCTGGCAGCCTTGGGGCTGTGCCCACTGCCCTGGGGAGCCTGTTCAGTACCCAACCACCCTCCGTGGGCAGAACCTGTTCCTGATATCTAACCATGCTCCATCTCTCACCACATGTCCTCATCCCAGCACCCTGTCACCGGAGCCAAGCTGGGACCACTCCGCGGGGCTCTCCCTCCACAGCACAGCCTCCTGCTCCATGCAAACCCCTCTTTGAATCCCCAGAAAGCCTTCTTGGGCATGAGATTTCTCCCAGCTAGCCATGCTTTCCCTACCACACTCGTGCCAGCAGCCCCACGGCTGCACGAGACGCTTGGCAGCAGCAGAGTGACCTCAGAGCTGGTCGGAGCACGGCTCTGGGGGTAGCCTGTTCCAGGGAGCACAGGCAGCTGCCAGAGGGAGCCAAGGTGCACGAGGGGAAGGCTTAGGACATGGTTGGCAGGGCCGAGGCCACCCCTGCTCCAAGAACCACAGAAATATGTAAATGAGAAACTCGGCCCCCTTTATTTATGAGACTCCGCGATTCATTTTTCATTTGGGGAATGTGAGCGAACGAAAATATGAAATATTTCTCCGATGACACAGTTTCCACCCAAGAAAGCACATTCCTTGGAGGCGATGTGCATGTGCACGGGGGCCACATGGGACCAAGCCTGGACCCTGGTGCAAGCTCAGCTTTGCAAGGGGTAGAGGCTGCGGGGCCAAGTCCCACAGCAGGGCAGTGGTGGGACAGCAGAGAGGGTTCTTTTAAACTGAAAAGCCCTTCTGGGGTGCTGGAAGGGACAGAGCTGAGGGCAAGGGTCAGAGCAAAGCTGGTTCAAGGAGAGAGGGAGAGATTGCACCTCCTGGTCCTTTTGCTTTACAACTAGGGCAAGGATTCAGCTCCTTCTGCACACTGAAAGCACAACTTAGTTGTGAAAGGAAGAGGAGGTACAGACCCTGAGCTCTGCTCTGGGGGGAGCAGGGACAGCCCCCAGGG
>NW_020955685.1:154858-249333 GCF_003031625.1 Empidonax traillii
GGGGGAGCAGGGACAGCCCCCAGGGAACGGCTGGAGCTGTGTCAGGGCAGGCTCAGGGTGGATCTCAGCCAAAGGTTCTTCCCCCAGAGGCTGGTTGGCACTGAACAGGCTCCCCAGGGCAGTGGGCACAGCCCCAAGGCTGCCAGAGCTGCAGGAGGGTTTGGATGATCCTCTGGGGCACAGGGGGGGACTCTTGGGGCTGGGCCTGTGCAGGGCTGAGGGTTGGAGCCCAATGATCCTTGGGGGTCCTTTCCAGCTCAGCACATTCTGAGATTCTGTGGTCTCCTTCTCCCAACATCTACTAAATGCTCAGTCCTGGCAGTGCCTGAATTTCCCGAAGTTGTCCAAGTGTCCCTGTTTATTGCCTTAACAGTTAAAATTCATTACCATCTGGCTCCTTCAGGATGTCCTCTCTAGGTCAGTGTTTTCATGTCCTTCATGAGCCTTGGGAGGAAAATCCTTACTCTAAAATCTACAGTGTCTATGGATTCACAGGATCTTATGGGCCAGACCAGCAGCATCTTCATCATAGACCAACTACAGTCCACCTCTCTCCTGGAAGGTCTGCTCCAGTCCTCACCTTCTCCTGGCCCTGAGGGAGCAGAGAGGTGTTCTCCACTGGTCTGAACCCTTCTGTGCCTCTTCCAGCAGCCTCCCCCAGCTGCTGCAGAGCCCCCCAAGTCTGACCTCCCCCTCAGCCTCTGCAGAGAGCCACGTTCCTCCAGTCCCCTGAGTCTTGGTGGGGAGAAACCTCTTTCCAGGTCTTTCCAGTCCCCATCCATGTCTGCTGGAGCACAGAGCTGTTGTCTCCAGGCAGACATCACACCTTCCTGAAGAGTTCACACAAACCCCTGGTATAATTCATGGCTGTTTCCCTCTGCCCTGACTCTGCCTGTACCTGCTGCTATCTCGTGTATAATTAGCCAACATCTCATTATGCTTCTCCCCTGCCCCAGACTTTCCCTACTTGCCTTTGAGAGCTGAGGAAATAACTTTCATTCAGGATCCTTCCTGCCAGCCCCAGTGCATGATTTTGCCCTTTGTACCACCCCAGTACCACCCCACCCCGAGGAGCTGCTGCCCTGAGAAAGCCTCCTCACAGGGACGGGGACAGGGACAGGGACAGGGACAGGGACAGGGACAGGGACAGGAGACTCCCAGGGTAGCAGGGGGATTATCTCAATGCTGGTGGTGGCTGGTGAGCCCCCACTCTTGCTGGCCCCCCCAGCCCCCACTGACCTATTCCCATGGGAGCCGTGTTGAGCTGGAGCCAGTTCTGCTTGAGGGATTGGGGTGGACGGGCTGAGACCACCACTGGGTTTGGGTTCCTGGGGACATCACCACAAGCCAGCCTGTGATGGGTGCACCATTGACATCACCAGAAATGTGGTGTATTTAGGATGGGCCCATCCTGAGATCATCTTTAACTTTCCCTCCCCTCACACCAACTTCTTCTCTTTATTGATCCACCTACAGAGTTTGGCATTTGTTGTCTGAACAACCTTCACAAGGGCCAGCTCAGCTTGACATTCATACTGGGCACTTCCACGTCCTCAGAGCCACTTTCCCTGAGGATCTACGTGGTCTCTTGAAGCTCTGTTTGTTCTCACTGTGATTTTTGGTGGCCAAGCCACTGTTGCGAGGGGCACCGAACAGTTTTGTACCTTCGGCTTGAAAATCCCGTCATGCCTCAACACCTTCAGCCTCAGAGCCCTCCAGCTCAGCTGACCTCAGTGGCTGGATCCCCAAACTTCTCCCAATACGGGAAAGAGGAACACTCCACCTGCACTGCTGCCCTGGCAGGGGTTATCCATCAGGCAGTTTCAGATGGAACCTACGTGGCCAACGTGCACATTCCACAACCGGCATCTCCACCGTGTTCCCCAACGGCGAAGTCCAAGTCTAAAATAGCAAATTCTGGGGCCATCTATCAGCTGTCACATCCCAGAATAGCCAGTAGCATTTGCTCTCCAATCTATATCTGGAAGTGAAAGGCTCCCACTGTGACAGGGAGATTTATGAGCAGCCGTGATCAAGGGACATATCCAGAATGTTTGCTCCGGTGCCTAAAAAGGACTTGAGCACAACTGGTGGGAATAGCCCCTCACTCCATGCTGGGCTCCTGGTCCATGGGCCCCCATCAGGAGAAGCCCAGCTCAGCCAGGGCATCCCTCCACAGGGTCTCTCTGCCCCAGCTCCCCAGGGCATGGGGACAAGGAGCTCATCCCACCCACCCCTTTTCCTCCGTGGTGTCTCCAGCGACTCCAGCAGCCTCTAAGTTGACTTGAGCATCACCATGACCATGCAGTGCTTCTGTCCACAGCCTCCTTTCTCTGAGCTGCAGATCCCAGTCTGGAGGCAGCCACAGTACCCTGGAGACACTTCTCCTCTGAAAGGAGAGCCTTAGTTAAAATTCATTACCTGCTGTCTGCTGCAGGATGGCCTTTCCAGGTCAGTATTTCCATGAGCCCCAGGGGAAAATCCACAATACTAAAATCTACAGTGTCTATGGATTCAGTATCCACACGATCTCACGGGTCAGACCTTGCTGGTAAATGCTCCAGACCTTGGAGCCAAAGTCAGTCAAACCTCAACACACCAAACCCTCAAATCCCTTTCATCTGAGCAGGATTCTGGAATATCCACACTGGCGTGTTGTGTTTCTGCGTGGCACTCACCATCACATGGGTCATTCCACACCCCTCCCTTATCCCCTGGGTGTCCCCTCACATCACCCTTCACCACAGCCACGTCCCACATCAGGCATCCTGTGAGGAGCTACATGGGCTCCTGCCACAGCACACACACCTCTCCAAGCCTCTGGCCTCAGTCGTGTTGCTGGATGAGCCCTGTCCTCCCCTTACCCTGAGCCCTGCCCAGCATCTCATCCCTCTGAGCTGGATCCTCGGTTGACCATGCTGTGAGCAGGAACCAGGGGGGTGACATCAGTCACAGCGGTTTGTACCCTCACTAATTATGTCCCATGCCCAGATTAACTCTTGGTGGGACTTTGTGTTGTGTTTGGGTAGGGATGACACACTGGGATGAGTCCCGTCCCCACCAGGATGGGAAGGGACCGGAGCACAGGAGGAGAGGCTGGGGAAGTGCATTTAGTCAGGTGAGGAACTCTCCAATTGCTGTCTTCAACTGCCTAAAGAGTTAGGAGGTCAGAGCCAGACCCTCCTCAGAGATGTGTGGTGAAGGATCCCAGGGCAGCTGGCACAAGCTGCGGCAAAGGGAAAATCCAGCGTGAGGTGAAGAAAAAGAGAGATTTTCACAGCGAGGGTGAAAATCCTCTTTGGAGATGTTCACAACTGGCCTGGACAAAGCCCAGAGCCACCTGGTCTCTCCTTGGAGCTGGCCTTGCTCCGAGGCAGAGGTTGGACTGCAGGCACCAGTGATCCCTCCCAGCCTGCAGCTCCGTGCCATACTACGATGTCCTGCATACTTTGGTGAGCAACGCACGCTCTTGGCTTTCCTTCCAATTAATGGAACTTTTTTCCCCAAATATAAACAGTCTGCTCTTTTCAGGGAAATCTGCTGGCCTGTCTTCAGAGCCAGGGAGCCACAGTGCCGTGTATAGCCCGGTCACTGATTTACTGGTGTGACCACGGCCAAGTTGGACAGCGTGTTCCTGCCGAGATCCAGCATCCTCGAAAGGCAGGAGAAACCCAGTCTATCAGCTAGTCCATCTCATCCTAATCCAGCATAGGGACTTCACAACCATCAGCATAATCAGCACTCAGATGAAAGCCACTGGGGGAGTGCATCCATCATTGTTAGCCTGATTAGGGCTAATTCACAACATGTCTGTTTTCGAGAGATTGTCTTTTTCTCTGCCTTGCTTCCTGTTTGCAAGCAGATTGCAGCAGTCTTTAATTAATTGTGGCTTCAAATTATTCAGGCACTTCTCAGGGAATAAATAAATCTTCCCTGACTGAACAGGGCGTATTGCAGTGAAGGCACAAGCTGGAGGGGGAGAGAGCAGCGTGTCCGCGGGCCGGGCTGTGTCTGTGTCCGAAAGCTCCTGCCCGGTGCCAAGGCCCGGGACTGACCTCCATCCTCCGTGTGCCTTGGAGCTGAGCACTCCTGTTCCTTCCCTGTTCCAAGGGCTGGTCTCTCTCCCGCTCATGAACGACCGGTACAAAGCGTCTGCAGACCAATCCCGATCCGCCCGTGGAATCCAAGTGAATTTTCCTTGGGAATTACTTTCACTACTTGCTCTGCTGTTGCTGTCAGAGGGCCATGAGAAGTGATTGCCATAATGATGGTTGAAATCCAGTTTCCCTTCTAAGCCCTTTTTCATGTTAGTTAGAGCTCAAATCAACTCTTTTTTGGTTGAAAGTTTCCACTCTTGGGTTCAAGCCAAAAGTGGATTTTTCAAGAAATTGGAACCGACTGGGTTCAGTCATTTCTGAGTCACACACATGGAAAAATACACATTTCCCCCTCGTGCTCCACGGAGACACTTTGGACATGTACAACTCAAAACCAGCTGGAGCAAGAGACTTCAGACTTGGCTTGTTTGAGAGTCCACGGTGAGGTGTAAAAATCAAGCCAGGTTTGGAGGAGCTCATATTGGCATTTTCACACTTCCCTCCCCGAAAGAGCCATCGAGTGGTGTGCAGTGAGCAAGAAGACACACTGTTCTCTCCCCCGTTGCTTTACATTGCTCTCTCCAATGGGATAATCCCAGGGGATTAGCATTTAAAGTAATGAATGTTTAAAGTTAGCTAGAGAAGAATTCCAGCAATGTTCAATTCTTCCTAAGCCCCTTAAATGGAGCCGAGCTGAGGGGGCCTCGAACAGGGAGACATCAGTCAGCTTCAGAAGGCAAAGGGAGTAAACAGAGGCCCCTCCTCGGTGCAGGACAGATGTAGGGGACTCTGTCACCCCAAATGGCTGAGCAGCTGGGACAGCTCTGGCCCAACCAGCCCTCTGCAGCCCGAGGCAGTGGGGACCAGTTTGCTCCGTGGCATTTCCAGCCCCGAGGGTTTCGTGTGACTTGCCTGGGACTGAAGCGTTGGCAGAGGCAGGGACAGAAGCCAAAGTCTCAGACACCAAACTTTTAACCACAACCCCTTTCTTTTCTTCCCCTCATGAATTGTGTTGAGGCCACATGAATCTCGCTGCTGGAAATCTCTGCCTTCCCCTCCTCAAGGCCATGGCTGAGCACGGGATGTCAGTGTGAGACACCAAAGGTGGCTCCTGGGACAAGGGAGCACTCTTGGCCACATGGGTGGTGTGTGTTTGGCACCAGACCTGCCCTTGTGTGCCCAAACTGTCACCTTTGGGGGCCAGTTTTCATCCCCACCCCACACGTGTATGGTATCTACAGGTGCAGGGCTGTACCAGGGGTTTTTTTTCTGATGGCTGAGGAAGGCTCTAGGTTTGAGGATTTCCCAAAAGGTCAATTTTTGGAGGCAGATGCCTGGACTCAAGGCATCCAGCATGCCCAGGGTGTCCAAGACGCCCAGGGTGTCCAGGATATCCAGGATGCCCAGGATGCCCAGAGTGTCCAGGATGCCTGGGATGCAGGGGATGCCCAGGACTGCGCTCAGGGGGCTCGAGGAGCAGCATGAGGGCTGTGTCCAGACTGGAGACCCATCCCCTGCCCAGTCCCCCTCTCTGTGGTGTGGGTGGTGTGGAGCAGGGACGTGCCTGCACAGGAGAAGCACAGCAATCCTTGGGCAGCAGGGCTGTGATAAGCCGGGCATTTCACACCCTTCCCTGCCAAGGAAGGGTGGAAGTGTGAGAGAGAGGCCTGGAGGTGCAAGGGGCTGGGAGAGGAAACCAGCTGCATGAGTCACGCAGCTGATGGGCAGGATATCCACAGGAAACGCCTTTTCCCCTGGATAAGGTGTAAGGGACAGGCTGGCACCAGCCCATGGGCACAGGTTGTCCTCAGCACTGCTGGGTGCAGGACACACGGAGTACGAGTGGCAGAGCCGGGCAGGGAAGGTGGCAGAGTTGTGCCCAGCTCCTCACGAGCTGCACCAGGGCTGGTGGGGTCCCTGCAGCACACCCCGTGCCCCCCAGCAGAGTCACAGCTAGAGGACACCCTCAGCAGGGTGTGCAGCTTGCACATTAGGAGTCTGGGCAACCGGGGCTCTTCCCATGCGTGCCCTGGCAGGTAGATGGCCCAGCAGAGCTGGAGAATCATGGAATCATGGGATGGTTTGGGTTGGAAAGGGGCCTTGAGGATTGTCTCATTCCAACTCCCCCTGCCATGGGCAGGGACACCTTCCAGCCTGGTCCAACCTGGCCTTGGACACTTCCAGGGATGGGGCAGCCACAGCTTCTCTGGGCAACCTGTGCCAGGGCCTCCCCACCTGAACAGGGAAGAACTTTTCCCTAATATCCAATCTAGACCTGTTCTCTTTCAAAGTGAAGCCATTCCCCCTTGTCCTGTCACTCCATGCTCTTGTAAACAGTCTTCCCCCATCCTTCCTGTAAGTTCCCTGCAGGTACTGGGAGGTCACAATTAGGTCAGCCCGAATTCTTCCCTTCTCCAAGCTGAACAATCCCAGTTCTCCCAGCCTTTCCTCCCAGCAGAGCTGCTCCATCCCTCTGATCATCTTCGTGCCTCCTCTGGATTTGCTCCAACAGCTCCACGGTCCTTGCTGTGTTGGGGACCCCAGGGGGACAGAAAGGACAGTGTCCCCTGACTTCCCAAAAACATCTCCTATTAAACGATGGGGCTGGTGTCTCACAGCAAGTTGTGGAAATCCTGCCAAGTGGGTCACTCCAGGTTTCTCCCCAGCCAAGCCCTGGAGACTGGCACCTGGAAAGTTCCAGTGTGGGAGGAGAGCAGGTCATTCTGCCCATCAGGGCTTTGCAACCCCTCTGTCCTGGACAGGGCTGGGGGCACACAGGGGGCCAACAAGACATGGGCACTGCCTGATATAGTCCCAGCATATGGTGACAAGTGTCCTGAGGACATTTACAGACATGGGAGGCACAAAAATGTCCCAGACACCACAGCACGTGGGGCTGAGCTGGGGCTGGCTCTGCCTTTTGCCTTCCCAACAATCTCCCACGAGCTGGAGAGTGGTCTCAGGCCAATGCATGGGACATGCCTGGGAATGGGATGGGAATCCAGGCTTTGGCACGAGCAAGGGGTACAGCAGGCAGGGAAGCTGGGAACAGTGTGTGATGCCAGCACAGTGACCCTTGTCGTGTGGGATCAGCCAGTGCTTCTCTGGGACCTCTCCACTGCCCCATTCCCCCTCATTCCACATCCCATCACTTTCCAGGGGCAAAGGCACCTCCCTCAGTTCCCTGGCCAGGACAGAGATCCTGTCCCAGTTCCCAGGGTGACAGTAAGGAACGAGGGAAGAAAAATGTGGGCAGAGCAGAGGAGATCAGGGGGAAGGAAGAAGCAGCTGGCCCAGGCTGGGAGCTGGGCAGAGCTGGTACCCACAATGATCCCCAGGGATGCCCATGGGATCTGAGGAGAACGGCACAGGGTCCAGGAGGGCTCCTGGGTGCTCTGCCATCCCTCCCTCCCCCAAACCTGGGGCTAGGCATTTCCACACTGGCAGAGCTGCTCAGGCTGCTCTGCTCCGATGGTTTTTCCCTGTGTTTAACTCGACTTTCCCCCAATCTACACGAAGCCCATTTGATATCCCATCTACCACGAGCGGGGAGAACAGTCTGTTCCCTTCCCCTCCAGAGCTGTTTTATGTCTTTGAGAGGACCAGCACGTCTGCCCTTGCCAAGGCTCTGCAAGCCTCATCCCGATCCCCAGAGTTGCTCATCCCATGGACAGTGCTCTTTTCCCTCTTTTCCTTGAGCAGCGGGCAGTGCCCTTGGCACCCATCCCGCTGACACGGGCGTGGGTTGATCCTGCAGAGCCTGGCATGGGTGCCCGGAGTCCCACACACACCCCAGGAAGGGCACAGAGGGCATTTGCTGGAGAACACCCCGAAGGATGTCATCTGAGGTGATGAAATGGCTCTAATTCCCCACGGCTGCCAAGGCCGGGCTCAGTGCGCGCGTGTGTGCCACGAGCAGCCGAAATCTCCGCTCCCCGGGCACGTGGCAGGCTCAGAGCGGCACTGGCACTGCCCAGGCAGAGGCACCACGGTGGGATGTGGGGAAGGATGCTGGGGGGGATGATACTAAGCCAAACAGCCCCGTGGGAACAGCCCCTGAATGAAACAGGTCACCTGGAAACTCGGTGTCAGAGCTGGCTCGGTCGCCTGAGCTCCAGGAGAGGGATGGAGCTGGGCATGGCCACAGGGATGTCCCCGTGCCACCGGCTGCATCCCAGCTTTCTGGCCTCCCTGCACACTGCCAGGGGACAGGGCTGGGCGGAGGCAAAGCGGGGCCAGGCTGGGGCCAGGCGGGGGGAGCTGTGCAGGCACAGTCCTTACAGATTTTGGGCTCTTTCCACCAATGGGTTTTGGGGCGGGGGGTGTTTTATATCTCAATTTTTTTGGAAGGGTTTTGGTTTGATTTCCTCCTCCGCCAAGCACTAAGCAATCGCTCTTTCCCCCCTTGGCAGGAGCTGCCTGTCTCGTGGTGTTGACCTTGGCTGGGTTTTCCCTGTGGCTGGAGCAGACTCACACCATAAATTCCCTGTCTTCTAGGAATCCAGCATGGGAAAGAAAAGAAACGCGAAAGAGAAACGTGGATTAAAATATTTTGCATCTTAGCACATAGCAAAGGGGGGGTGGCATCAAGCAGCAGATGACTTCCCCGAGCAGAGAGGTGTGACAGGGACACCCTGGGCACCGGCAGGTCTGGGTGCTGTGGGTCCAGCACCCCATGACATCCACATCTGCCCTGTCCTGAGGGACAGCCATGGCAGAGGGTGGCACAGTCCTCGGCCACACACAGAGATGGGCATAGAACTCTGCTGCTTTTCCAGTCCCCATCACACGTCCTGCTGGAGTTTGGAGCAGCAGGACAAGCTGGATGCAGTGCCTGGGCTGGAGGGTGACCCAGGAGCAAAGGTGAAGTTTTGTAGGCGAGGGGGGTGCTGCTGGAGCAGGGGCAGGGGTTGGTGTCAGGGTTAGGGTGAAGGTGAGGGTTGTGCCCTTGCCAGCCCATTCCCCAGAGCACACCTGCCCCCAGCACTGTGGGCTTCCGTGGCCAGTGTTCCCCACACCATCCTGGCTTCCAGGGCTGTTCTTTCACCTTGCCCAGCCCTGGTGTTGAACCCTCCTCAGCAAAGCCCCGAAGCAAAGCAGACACTGAGAGCTGATTGCTCTCAAGAGCAGGTGAGGTGCAGCACAGCCCCTGATTGAATCCAGCTTGGGCAGACAAAACACAGCAGTGACTCAGAGCAGGCACAGCCATCCCAGAGCCCCAGGAGATGGACCAGCACCCTGCAGTGGGGGTCAGCCCAGCACAGCACATCGATACCACCCCAGGCCAGGAGGGAGAGAGGAATCCTGATGGGACAAGCCCTGAGCCTGGGCTGTTCAGGGACTTTTTGGGTGTGCAGGAGCCTGGAGGAGCTGGGGGTGCCAGGTCAGGAAGCTGAGGGTGCCTTGGCAGCCTGGGGCAGGGTATCAGGGTGCCTGGGTGACCAAAGGGTGGCTGTGTCACCTTACACGGAGGGTCACGACTCCTGAACCCTGACTGGGCTTGTGGAGCCGCTACCAGGCTGCTGACTCAAAAACCCAGCTGAGATCCCACCGCTGCCCAGGGTGGATATTATCTGAAGTACATCCCACAGGGATACGACAGGGACATTTGAAGGTCCTCCAGGACACAGTCACAGGTCTCTGGCAGTTCGAGCACTGGCAGGAGATGAAATCTGTATTTCCACCCAGGAAAAGAATTTCTGCATATCCCTGTGCCTGGGAACTCTGCAGAGCAGTGAGTGCAAGACAGGCAGGGCCCATCCTGAGGAGGGGTCCCCGGGGGGCCTGAAAGCCATGACGTTATGGAGAGAGGGGTGGTGCCGTGCTGGGGTAGCAGGTTTACATCTTCTGTGTTCTGGGAACGCCGAAGCACCGTATATTTGACACTTGAAAAGGGCCCCATTTCCCAGAACTGTAACCTGCTCTAAGCCCAACCAGCTGGAAGGAGGCCCTGAGTCCCCCGAGCGCGAGCGATGCTTCTCATCTCTTCTGAAACACTTCACAACTGCCCGGCCTCAGCAGAGCTCGTTCCCGCTTCCCCCAGAGCTTCCAGGGCTGGGGAAGGGGCCGTTAAATCCAAACAAAGCGTCCAAACCAGCCGGGAGGAAAAGAGGATTTTGATAAGGAATGTGAGGAAATAAGGTCACGTGGAGAAATCTGTGAGCAGCAAATTGTGGACTCGCAGAATTCCTGGGGTTGGAAGGGACCTTGAGGATCATCTCTCTGTTCCTGCCCCCTGCCATGGGCAGGGATACCTTCCACTAAATCAGGTTGCTCTGAGCCCCATCCAACCTGGCCTTGAACACTTCCAGCCACAGCTTCTCTGGGCAGCCTAATCACAGAATCACAGAATCTCCTGAGCTGGAAGGGACCCACAAGGACCATCGACCCCAGCTCCTGGCCCTGCACAGACAGCTGGGTGGAATCCCCTCAGGGACACACCGTGAGAGGGTAAGACCAGGAAGGCTCAGGATGAGCAGCTCCTTCCCTGGGGCTGGCAGGTGAACACACCTGTGCTGGGTGTGCACGTTGGGTTACACCTTTTCCATCCCCTGTCACAGAGGATGCTCTGCACTCCCACCACCCACCTGGAGGGGTGGAACATCAGGGAACAGAGCAGGATGTCTTCCCACCCTGCCCTTGCAGTGGGGAATGGTGCTTATGGGAAGCCTGAGTGACACCAAAATGCTGGAAGGAGGGTAGCAATGGCCCAAAAAAGTGAGTGGCAGCTCCGTGAGCCTCAGCCAAGACAGGCAGGGTGAGGATTCGGTGCAGGGTCTCTCTGCCAGCATGTGGCTCTTGCCCCACCTCTGCATTGCTAATGCTGAGGTACTGACCCCCTTGGGGACAAATCAGTACCTGGGACTCTGACATTCCTGCCAAAAGCGTGCTGGAAGCCACCAATGCAGTGCAACAGCCTCCCCCTGCCCCTCACCCTGGGAGTGGCTGTGAGGCAGCCCAGCATGGGGGGTGGCAGGACTTGGGGTGGGGCTGCCCTCACCCAGGCTTTTATCCATGTCCCATCAGAACGTGGCTGTGGTGGGAGGAGAGGAAAGGAGAATGTGGAATAAGGGAACATCAGCCCTAGGAAAAGGGCTTGGATGGGGGACACAGGATGGAGAGTGACTGGGCAGCACCAGGTACCCCCTGCATACAGGCAGTGCTGCTGGGGGAACCCCCCAGGGTGGGACATTGAGGGACAGTGAAGGGGGTTTTGATCTCAAGCACGCAGAGAAGGAAAATGGGATAGCAGAGGCTCTAGGCACAGCAAAGCAGTGATGGGAGGAGGGAGCTGAAGGATTAAAATGTTCCAAAGAGTGTGCGAGTGATATGCAAGGTGCTCTCGAGCATCACCCTCACACGGCTGTGAGGAGACCCTGAGCCTCTCCAGAGCAGGAACCACAACATCCACCTGCAGCATCACCTGCCCGGGCAGCACAGTTGGGATTTACACAACTGTTCATTCCCTATCTGCTCTCCGAAGGAGGATTTCCCAAGGGCAGTCTCTGGAGCAGGGCTGGGCAGCACAGGAGGGAGGAGAAGGTCTGGCAGGAGGGTGGCCAGGCCAGGGCGGGCTGTCCATGCCCTGGTGCTCCGGGCTGTGGCCGCAGGTCAGCCCGGGAAGGGCTCCTGAGGGACCCATTCCCATCCCCTGCTACCACAGGCGGTCGCTCGGGTAATCCTCCTCATAAATTTTCCAAGCTCCATCTTGAAACCAGCGGGGCTATTTGCAGTGCTGGCCGGGTGCCAGGGTTTCTAGTTCACCAGAAATGTCGTGTTTGTTTGTTTTTTCAATCTGGGCCGTGGCCAAGCTGGATCCCCACCAGCCCTTTTTGAAGTTTCCGGTGAACCACAAGCCTTCCCAGCCCCGCAGCTGCTCGGTGGATTGACGTGCCTTCGGCTCCCTCACGGCTCACACCAGCGATGAGCGTGGTGTGATCTCGGCCGGGGTGGTGTTTGGGAGCTGAGCCTCATCCCAGTGCTGCTCCCAGGGGGCTCTGCCAGGAGCCCACCCAGCCTGGTCCCACCCGGGGGCTCCCCTTCCGTCCCCGATGGCAAAGAGGTGTTGGAGTCCATGGAGGTGCAAGGTGGATTTTGACAAGGCTGTTGGGCTCAAATTCTCTGCTGAGCTGCAGGTTTTGACCCTACTTGACCCCAGGAGAGGCCATCAGAGGCCTCCTTCTGCAAGGGGGGGATGGTTCCTCTCGCTCGCAGTGTCACCATGTTCACGGCCAGCTGATAGCCATCTGCTTCTCTGCCAGCACTGTCCTCTAGCCTAAATAGCTCTTATCCCTCCTGCTGTTTACTCCCAGATGTATTTATAGACCAACTCTCTCTCAGCCTTCATTTTCCTAGACTAAACAAGCCAAGCACTTTCAGGCTTCGCTCATAAAACCAGCTCTCCTTCCACCCGCCTGTCCCACCCCTTCCCGTGCTGGGCCCTTCATTGCTCCTGTGGGTGAGCAGGGCCAGGGCAGCTCTTGGTAGTGCCCACTCGATGGCGTGGGTACGAGGCAGTGCCCACTGTGACCACCCTGCTGTCCTCTCTGAGGCCACACTGGGGGCTCCTGCATTCCCAGGCTGCTCTTCCGTTTCTGTTTCACCATTAATGGACACCTTTGTGGTTCTGTGAAGATGCCTGATTTTGGCCAAATATTTCTCCCAGCCCAGCCTTTCCTGAAGGCTATTTTGCTGCTTCTCTGTGTCTATGATGTTGGCCTGTCCCAGCCGTGGTGTGGCAGCAGGACCAGGGCAGTGCCAGTCCCCCTGTGCTGGCTCTGCTGAGGCACCTCGAGTGCTGTGTCCAGTTCTGGGCTCCTCAGGACAAGAAAGACATTGAGGGGTGTGTGCAGGGAAGGGAAGGGAGCTGGGAAGGGGCTGGAGCAGCAGGAGCAGCTGAGGGAGCTGGGGGGGCTCAGCCTGGAGAAAAGGAGGCTCAGGGGGGACCTTCTGGCTCTGCAATCCCTGACAGGAGGGGGGAGCTGGGGGGGGTCGGGCTCTGCTCCCAGGGAACAGGGACAGGAGGAGAGGGAACGGCCTCCAGCTGTGCCAGGGCCTCCCTGGTTGGACATCAGATGGACCTGGATGTCAGGTTGGACATCAGAAAAAATTTCACCATGGAAAGGGTGGTCAGGCACTGGAAGGGGCTGCCCAGGGAGGTTTGGAGTCCCCAGCCCTGGAGGTGTCCAAGGAAGGCCTGGATGTGGCACTCAGTGCTCTGGGCTGGAGGACAAGGTGGGGATGGGGCACAGGGTGGACTCGATTGTCTTGAAGGTCTTTTCCAACCTCAGTGTTTCTGTGACTCTCTCTGTTATGATGCTCTCCCATTTGACATCCCAGAAAATTTCATCAGCAAGGCCACAATCTCCAGACCAACTCCAGCACCTGCCTTCAAGCCAAAGCTCATCTTCCAGCCCCCTTCCTTGCTGCTCCCCCTTGGCCAGTTCCTCCCCATCCAATAGTCCAACCTCTGTCCCTGATCCCCCCTTTCCACTCTGTTTCCATGCAGTTCTTTCCCATCCACTTTGCCAAATGAAGGGCAGATGGACAGAGCCCGGCAGCACTCCCAGGCAGATGCAGCAAGCACGTTGCTGTGGTGCTGCAGGGAAGTGTGGGCAGAGTCCTGGATCGGGCTGTTCCAGAGGCTCCAAGGGAGAGTGGGCACCATGGACCGATGGAGGAGGTCCAAGTCCAAGTCACCAAAGCAGACTCTGGTGCTGCAGTGCCCATTGGCACATCTTGGCTGGAAGCAGATTGATCCCTCTGGTCCAGCCTCCCCTCAGCAGTCCCTGTCTGGGGCACAGCAGCCACCGAGGGAGGCGTGGGCTGGTGTGGTGATGAGGAGATTAAGGACAGTCCTGAAACACCCCTCAGTGCATTTAGCAGCTGTTTTAGCCCAGATCCTCCAGCCTGATACTGCCAGGATGCATTTTTAAAGGAAAGCTGCTCCTGATGTAATTAGAGCCTGGAGAGCTCAGTTTGGGGCTGCTGAAGGCTCAGGATATCACCCAGAATCACAGAATGGGTATGTTTGTGCCCACTGGACATCACCCAGCCCAACCCCCCTGCTCAGGCAGAGTCTTCTGAACATGCTGCTCAGGAATGTGTCTCAATACTTTTGGAATATCCCCAGTGAGGAGACTCCAGCCCCTCCCTGGGCAGCCTGTTCAGAGCTGGGTCACTGCCCAGGGAAGAAGTTCTTCCTCCTGTCCAGCTGGAGCTTCCTGGGCATCAGTTCCTGCCCGTTCCTCTTGTGCCATTGCTGGGCCCCCCCGAGCAGATGCTCAGAAGGGCACCGGAGGCTCTCCCTGCCACCATGAAACACTCATGGCTCTCCAAAAGCCAGCTGATTTCTGCAGCCTAAATGTTTCTGCCCAGCACGGGGTGGTGGCAACGTGAACTTCACACCCCCAGCACAAACAGCACACCCCTCAGCCCGGCCTGAGATGCTGCAGCAGCCGGAGGCACAAACGTGGTTCGAGGCAGTTCACTGTGTGCGAGAGGGAGACTGTCCCGACCAGTAATGATGCTTTCTGGGTCTCAGGAAGAGCCAGTTTCCTAAATCTGAGAACAATTACCAAGGAGATTGTCTTGGAGGAAAAATTTATACAGAACAAAATGGGAACCATGGCTGGGAATCATTCAGAAATACTTTCCGAAGAGCCCGAGCGTTGGCCGGAGGCAGCGGTGCAGAGCTTGAACAAATGCAAGACCCATCAGACCTCCCTGGCCTGGCAGCTCATCCCTCTTCCCCCAGCCAGGGATGTCTGCAGCTCTCCTCGGGTGGTGCCCATCTGGATCACTGTCTGCTTTCTAGGAAAAGTGGCTCCGAGGAGCAACAGCCAGCAGGGCTTTGCCCCAGGGCTCTGTAAATTGTCTGCCTGACTCTCTCCGCCTTCCTGCATTGGGACCGGAGAGCGAGGAGCTCTGCTCAGCCCTCCTTCCAGCCCCCGGGCTCAGGCAAAGTCCTGCTCTTCATTAGGAGAAGCAGCCACAGCAGGGGATATGTTTTCTCATGTGTTTTTGCCATCCTTTTTCTCAGCCCCAGGGTCTGTCTGCGCTCCTGTCCCAGAACCTTCCACCTCCCGGGGAGCCCTGGGACACTTGTGCCCCTTCAGGCAGGTCCAGCAGGGAGATCTGGCACAGCAGGGCACTAAACCAGGACTGCCCACCTGGCCAAGGGGTTCCAGCAGAGCTCATCTGTCCCCAGGGACACTTGGCAGCCACTTGATGTCACTTTTGTCTGTGGACATCCCAGCCCCATCACCTCAGGGTGGCCCTGGATGCCTCACACAACCAACAGGAGCAGGCTGCTCTGTGAGCTGAGGACACAAATACAGCACCCACAGGTCCTCTGCCAGGTGGAAAAAGATGAATTTTTACCTCTCAGCACTGTATGCTGGAAGGAAAACAAGGAAAAGCACCATCCCTGTGGAGGATGGGGGGGAGTCAGCTCACCCACACCAGGCTGGGCCACCCACGTACCTCCATGGAGAGGCCTTGGTGGGCTCTGGGAAAGATGAAACCTCCCTGCACTTCATTTCTACCCATTCTACCTGTATGTGGGTTATCTGGGTTATCCACTGCCTGCTGGAAGCAGGGGCAGCACGATGCCAGTGGGCATCCAGCTGCAGTCCCTGGGACAGGGGTTGTGCCAGGCAGAGCTTAGGCAGGAAGCCCTCATCTGCTTTGCCAAGAATATTTATTTTGTTAGGGAAAAGACAGAATGTCTTAACTTTACTAATGCAATATAAGAGTTTTCCTCATAAAATTGAATTAATTTCTATTAGGAAACTCTGCCCCTGCTGTTCTCCATGGCAGCAGCCACGTCCTCACATCCAGCTCCTCCACTGGGTTTGGATACAGCCAGGTCCCCTCTGCAGGGAGAGGGAGCTGGAGGAACCCCGGGTGCAGTGGTGATGGAATTTCCCTCCCAGTGACGGTGCCATGGCACGAGGATGAGCACAGGGAGCTCTGGGTGCTGCTCAGAGCCAGTGGGTGGCGGCTGCCAGCATTGCAACACTGTCACTGGTCCCCTACCTGGGAGCAGGAGCAACTCTGGGGCAGGGGGTGCTTCCCAGCCAGCCACCAGCACTTCCCAGTGCTGCTCCCAGGAGGCCTCAGGGAAAACTCAAACAGCTCAAAGGCTGGGGTGATTCACACAAGGGTGCTGGGGGTCCCAGCCCAGCTTTGTGCACTCAGCCTGGGCACAGCAGAGAGGCTCCAGAGAACCCCTTTTCTACCTCTCCACGGGCACAGCAGTGCTGGCACCTGCCTCTGGAAGCCTCTTCCCAGGGGAGCTTCACCATCGGCTGCGCAGCTGCAGCATTTGCTGCCCACCTGTGCTCCTCTAGGGCCTGTCCTCTCTGCAGACACGGACCAGACACTTGCAGGGAGAGACACCAGGACAAATGCAAACAGGAAGGGAAGCTGCAAAGATGTGCCTCTCACTCAGCTGCTCCGCAGGGAGTGATTTATTCCAGGTACCCCAGTGCAGGTCGGCACTCCGATGACACAAGGTCAATCCCGGGCTGGAGGCTTCCTGCACCAGTGCCAAGCGCTGCTGGTGTCCCAGCAGGTCCGTGCTGTCGGGCCAGTGTCCAGCCCAAGACAGCACAGGGAAGCCAGAAGGTTCCATCTAAGCCCCTTTCCATCCCTCCCTCGGCACGCCGCGCTTTGGGTCCTCAGCTGGAACGCAGAGCTCTGCTCCTCCTCGGGGACTGCCAGGCCTGGGGAGCTGATCCCCTCTGCTCTTGGCCAGACCCTGAGTCTGAGCTCTCCAAAGTGACAGGCTGTGCACTCAACTCAGAAACAGCTCCGCAAACTTCCGTGGTTTTCCTGATCTCCTCAAACACCTCCTTGTTACTCGCAGCTTGGAAGTTTCCAGCCAGGAACATACACCCTTTTTTTCTTTTCTTTTCTTCCCCTCCACTTCTCATGGCTATAAAACCCCACTGTGTCTAGGATATGTATTCACTGCACTTTTCCATTTCCACCCGCAGCTTTTCCAAACCTCTTCACCTCTGGAAGAGCTACAGAAGCAGCAAAAGGAAAACTGAAACCCAGGAACGCACCAGCGCGTGGCTGTGCCAAGCCTGAGGACTTTCAGAGTGTCAGCGGGACAGAGGAAAAAGCCTCTTCAGAGTTGTTTGGAGAGAAATAGATCCTCTTCCCCTCAGCAATCAGCTGTGTGACCTTGACGTGCAGCCAGATCGAGCCCTTGGCCCCACAGCTCGAGGATGCTGACCCCCTGTGCCCCTCCTTCAGGCAGAGGGAGATGTTACAACTCCCCAGTGATATCATCCACTGGTTTAGACACAGTGAAGGAGTGGCTGCTGACTCCAATCCCAGCCACTTGTCCATCAGGACCGGGGTGGGCAGAAGCAGTGCTGCCCATGGAGGGAGAAGTGCAGGAGTGGGGATGAGATCCACCCCAGGCTGGCACTGGGGCGTTGTGGGGATGAAGGCAGAGGGAGAGGCAGGGAGAGCTCAGTGTTGCCCAGAAGTGGAGACTGAAAAAGAGAAGTGGATGGAGAACACTGCCCATGTTCCCTGGGCTCTGAGCTGACACTTCTGCACCCCCTGAATCCACACCCCTCCAGCCCAGGCTCCACCAGGGGTATCCCTGGAGGAGCTCATTCCCACGCTGAGCCGTATCCATGGTGCTCCTGCTCTCCTGGAGTGCTGGTTCTGTGCTGCAGAACACGGACAGCTCAGTACCACACACACAGAATGGCTGGGCAGGCCCACGGCTCACAGACCTGGGGAGACCTGGAGGGGTCCAGGCTGTACCTGCAGGCTCTGCACAGCAGGACACCTCTGTGGCACATCTGGCCACATCTGCGGGGCAGAGAGAGAGGGGACAGCACTTGTGTGCTGTGCTTAGAGAGGCTGAGCGTGGTGGAGCCACAGGAACCTCATGGCATGTTTTGCACATGGACATGGCCCAGGTTAAACAGGCGCCATATGGACTTGCATCAGCACTGAGGGCTTTTCAAAGAGCACAGTAACCAGCCTGCAGGCTGATGTTATCCAGATGATACTGTTGTCTTTGGAAAGGCTCCTAAACACTTGAAAAACACCTTCAGCCATACTCCGACGCAGCGGAGCAGGGCCGAGATTAGAAATTGCACTTGACAGTGTTCAATCTGCCCAGTGGGATTAAAACCAGATCCAGTTCACGTCTCTGCAATTACACACCTCCCTTCCATAGGCAAAGTGCTTTCTCTTTCATCTTACATTATGGGTGTGCACTTTTTATTCCTGCTTAAGCTTCAGCTGTAGGGCTCTTGAGAGCATTTCAATGCAATCTCAAACTATTCCAGACAGATGTTGCACAAACTGCTTTCAAAACAGTGGTGGTCCCGACCAGGACTAGCCCAGAGTTTAATACTGTTGGATTCTGGGTGTCCTACTGGGACAGCATGCAGATGTTTGGGATGAGGGTTTTGAATTATCCTGCACCAAATCCATGAAGGCAGTGCTGATAAGGCCGTGTACTTGTGTCAATACAGTAAGAGAAAGCACTTCACAGTAAAAACAGGAGCCCTGGCTTGGTTATGTACAGGTTACAGAAAGGTGGAGGGGTTGCAGAGGTGGGTGATACCTCTGGGGTGATCCATTTGAAATGGAGACATTATACAACCCTCTGAGGACATCACCAGCCACCAAAGACCTGGCCCTCAGTCACACAACTGACTGAGGATCAGCACACTTACTGTTCATAGTCCACATCCCAAGAAAACTCAACAGAAACCACTTCTTTCTCCAACCTTATTTTTTTTTTTTCTGGATGGTTGCAGAGTTGTCACTGGACATGGTGGCACATGGAGCTGTTTGCTGAGGGCCCTGGATTCAGATTGGCATTGTCTGGAAGGAGACATCCAACAACAAAAGAGCCCAGGATTTCCAAGCACCTTGTCCAGCTCCATCACTGTCTTCAGCCCCATGGACTTGGATTTTATCAGCAAGACTGAGATGTGTGCAGCCCCTGTCAGTGCCTGACCACCCTTTCCATGGAGAAATTCCTGATGTCCAACCTGAGCCTCTCCTGGAACAACTTGAGGTCATTTCCTCCTCCTGTGGCTTTTTACCTGGGAGAAGAGGAGGATCCTCACCTGGGTCCACCCTCCTCTCAGGTCTTTGTGCCACTCTTTAAATAAGCAGGACTTTGTAAGAACTGGCTCACCTGCAAGTGAGAGCTGAGAATTTCCCTCCAGGTCCTGCCAGGATCCTGATGTCTCCTGGACCACCTCACTGCTCTGTTTGCCAGGATAACTGTGTGGAGATGGAGATACAGAGCTGTGGGGGAATCATGGAATCACAAAAATACAGAATGGTTTGGGTTGGGAGGGACCTTAAAGACCAGCTCATTCCCCACCCAGCCATGGGCAGGGACACTTTCTACCAGCCCAGGTTGCTCCAAGTCCTGTCCAATCTGGTCTTGGACACTCCCAGGGTTGGGGCAGCCACAGCTTCTCTGGATGGAAAAGAGGGAAAAGGCTGAGACAGCACTGTGGGAATTCAGAGAGCACTGGGATGCTGGGAGGAAAAGGGAGAAGCAGCTTAGGAGGATGAAACTTTAGAGACATGTACACCAAAGTGGAGGCTGTCACGTGATCAAAGGCATTACTGGAGGGTTTTCAAGCCCAGAAATTAATGAAGATCCCAAAATCAAAGCTGAGAGAGATAGCTGGGGAACCAATCTGGTTCTTCCAGCTGGGAGAACACACCCGGGAAGGTTTGGGAAGGGAAGGGAAAGAGGAAGGGAAAGGAAGGGAAAAGGAGAGGAGAGGGAGAGGAAAAAAGAGGAACTCCTTGGAGAGTGGAAAATCCCGAAGTGCAGGATTCCCTGAGGGCACTGTGGAGCAGTGGCACATGTAGGGACTGGAAAATCCCATTGATGAGCACTGAAGCTCCTGCCTGTCAGCCAGGCCCTGGTGTGCAGGTTTGGGAAAGCTGCTGGAAGGAGCTGGTTGGAAAAAACTCCTTGTGTGGAGCACAGCCACGTCAGAGCTGGATGTGGGGGTGATCCCGCAGCGGCTGCACGGGAGACAGAGGCAGCATGGAAAAGATCACGCTGGAGGCTGTTTTGGGAAACATTTTGGGAGGGGGGAAAGTGCCAGATGGCAGCGTGGGACAGCACTGACCTTCAGCTGGTACAGCAGGGCTCCAGCATCTGCGCTGGGCACCAGGCTCCCTGCTGGCCCTGGGGACAGAGGAGGGCTGGAGGCAATGCCTGGACCTGTCTCTGTTGGAGGAGAAGGACAGGGGAAGCCTAGGAAATTATGGGTAATGTATAATTTTAGCAAATAACGTTGTCCTTTCATAAGAGCAGCTAAAAATGTCCCTCTGGCACTCCAGCAGTTCCGACAGAGGAACCAGCTGGCGAGAGGGAGGCACAGATAGCAAAGCCCTGAGGAGCTGCTCTGTGCAACATGGAGAAAGAAACTCTTTAATCTGTGATTGGATTTGGTGTGAAAATGGCATGTTCTGCTGTGCCTGGCAGGGGAAGTGGTTTGGAGCAAGTGGCAGGGGTCAGATGTTCTCGTGTAGGATGTTTCATCTGGATCCTCACCGGTTCCGCTGGACAAAGCCCAAGCCTTCCTGCATGTGGGCTCCTAATGCCTTATCTGGGAGGTGCTTCCCGGGACTCCCTGGGGCTCTGCTCTGCATCCAAAATATTTCACAAAAAGATACTGCAAATATTTGAGATACTGGAGGCAGTGGAGTTCACAGGGATCTTGTTGTACTACGGGGAAAAATGCCAGAAGAACGGAACCAAAGTCCTGAAAAGCTCTGGGAGGGACTTACGACAGGAAAATACTCCAGGTTAAAGAAATAAAACAAATGGTTGAGGGAAGGTTGAGCCTCAGCCCCCTGGGAGCTGCCTGAGATGCGCACACAGACCCACTGCCCCAGCGCTCATGGATGTGGCACCACTTGGTCTCTCACCCGCTCACCACTCCGAGCCAGCAATGCCTCCTGAACCAGCCAGCCAATCCCAGTCCAAATCCAGCTCATTCCCATTGGGAAATGCGCAGAAATGGACGATGACATTCCTTGGGGACAGCCTCCAGCACGGTGCCAGGGTGCAGCCCTGCAAGGAATGAGGGCTCAGTGCCCAGCCATTCCAACCCCTCCACCTGGAGCCACGCTGGGAGCTCTGAGATTCAGGCCAGAGGGCCCTGGCTGTCCTTTCAGGCTGACACAGAAACCTAGAAAAGCCTCTGTGCTGGCTGACCCTCTCTTCAGAGCTGTCAGGAGACTCCAGGGAGAAGGGAACTGTAAACAGGAGGAGGATGCACCCTGGCACGGGCCCTGTTGCTGCAGAGCCCATGCAGGGGGTGAAACTCCAACCTGTTAATGCTGCCTGTCCTGGCAGCTCAGGCACAGCAGCGTGGGAGGAAAATCCTGACAGACAGCAGTTCTTCCAGAGATCCCAGGCTGTCTCAGCTTGGAAGCAGGATGAGCCTCAAGAAGGACATCCAGGGACCCACTGCCCTGGGTTCACCGAGGCTGTAGAATAAAATGTCCAATAAAGCAAGACCTCAAGTGCTAGGAGCTGTCAAACAAAACAAATGAGGACAGCAGTTCCAGAAATTAGAGACACAATCCAGCTCTGGCATCGAGTGGTTTGTATAATTAATGACACACCAGCTCTCAATTATCATCACTGCAATCCAGAAATAGAGTTATTAGAGGTTACGACGCCCAGTCATGTAATGGCACATATAAAAGCTGTGCTTGCTAGACATGACCTACCTACTGTGCTGGCGACAAATAATGAACCATAATTCCCTGTTAGGAGCTCGAGTTTCTTCGTCTTTCAGCCTTAATGATCCTCAGCCTAATGAGGTCATGGAAAACACTTTCAAATGCTTGAGTGGAGGCTTGACATACCTTCAGATACCTGAGCCATCCCACGTGGATCCCATTCAGCCTTGCTGAATTCCTGGAGAGCTGCCTGCAGACTGTAGCCTGTCACCCACAGGGTCTGCGAAACAGATGATCTGCTCAGGAAAACTCTGCAGCTGAAACCTGGGGAGCCTCAGGAACCCCACAGGGAAAGCTGGCAGAAGGCACCTGCTGGTGGGAAACAGCTCCCCCAGGCTTTGCAGACACCGTGGATGGGAAGCTCCAGGCAGGATGCTCTGGGGGTAGCTCCCTGTGGCACCTGGGAGACCAGGTCTGTGGTCCTCATGGCCCCAGGGCTTTTTGCTGGGAGGAGGAATCACAGAGTCACAGAATGGTTTGGGTTGGAAAGGAGCTTAAAGACCATCTCATTCCACCCCCCCTGCCATGGGGAGGGACACCTTCCACTAGCCCAGTTTGCTCCAGACCCCATCCAACCTGGCCTTGGACACTTCCAGGGATGCACCACCTCCTGCAGTGTCCTTGTTCAAGGGATACATTCCCCACTGGAAATTGTCCTGGTGGCGTGGTGGATCTTCCATGCAACCCCTCCCAGACTTTTCCCTCCAGTGTTTGCGAGCAGCTGTCACGTTAAAGGCTGCTCCAAGTCCCAGGGTTAATGAAAGCGTATCCACCGTTCTGCGGAAATCCCCGGGGAATGTTCCGCCCTCCTTCCACCTCCTGGGACAGCCCATTCTCCAAACCCTCCCTGAGAGAGGGCAGTGAGCCCTCTGTGTCACGGGAGACGTCCCTCTGAAGCACAGCATTCCCAGAGCACAGGACGCGCCTTAGGAGAGCAGAGTAGCAAAAACTAATCTCTTAAACAGGGACAGTGGGACTGGAGAGGAGGCAGCCGAGCAGCACCGGGGCTGCAGGGGCTTGGCGTGCCACGGCACCGTCCTGGCTGCCCTGGGAAGCCCGGCAGGACAGGCTCCAGCCGCCCCGCTGGGATGGAGGCGTTGGAAATGGCACCGTGTGGCCAGACGCCGACGGCAGCTGCCTTTCCTGGCTCCGGCGGCCCCTGCCTGTCAGTCAGAGACATCTGGGCTTGTCGGGGAGCTGATGGAGAAGGGAGTGGAGGGATCCTGAGAGCCAGCCTGGCCGAGCCGGCTCCAGCACAGGGAACGTGCCCACCCTGCATGTGTCAGCCCAGTGCGGGGCCAAGAGCAGGACCAGTGCCAGCCCACTGGGACACCGGTGCCCTCCCACCTCTCTGCAGAAGGGTGATGCCAGAGGGGAGCAAAGGTGGAAGCTGGGGCAGGGAAAGCACATCCAGAGTTGTTCCCCCCTCCTGAGGGCTGCCAGGTAGCTGAGCTGCACGGGAGTGGAGGGGCACGCTGGGGGACCAGACAAGACACACACCCCAGCGCCGGGGCTGCCCAAACACGCCACGATCCCGGGATCTGATGGGTCTCTCCCTGCATGCCACTGTCCTTGAGTGGCTCCACCGGGGCTGGGCTGTGCCAGGCGTGTTGCTCAGACGGCCGTGCTAAGCCCTCATTATGTCTGCTTGTCTAAGTTTAATGGGTTGTGACGGAGCCCTTCAGAGATATCTAAATAATCTCCGCTAATGGATCCCATCTGTTCCTCCTCCAGCACCGCAGCCAACGCCGCCAGCGCAGCCCAGCTGCCCGGGCACCTGCCCAGCGGGCACTGGGCACCCCTTGTCACAGAGGAGATCTGCCAGCTGCCCCTCCCAGGCTTCCTCTTCCTCACAGCAGAGCCCAGACAGTGGCCACCAGCCACGGGTCCATGCTGGGAAAAGGGGGGACATCTGGGACGAGCACCATGCCGAGGGGTGAGCGCCTTGGGGAAGCCTGAGGGTTTCGCCATTGCTCAAACCTCAGCTTCCCTTATTTGCTCTGGCTTAGCCCTGGTAGGATCTCTCCTGGGCTCATCAGCATGATGAAGTGAAGATCCAGTGCCTGTGGAGAGGCTGTGAACAGCTGGATGAGTCCTGGCCAGGGTGAGCAGGGTCAGCCTGTGGAGCTGGTTCAGCCAGGGAAGTGCAGGAGGTCTGTGGGGAGTGCTCAGGGAGACCTCCCAAGGTCCTGTGCAAGTCCTGCAAAGTGGCTGGAGGGAACAGGAGGTGAACTTTGCAGCAGAAAGCTTTCAAGAAGAACAGGACAAATACAATGACTGCAAGAGTCCAAGCCAGGTTGGATAGGGCTTGGAGTAACCTCATTTAGTAGAAGGTGTCCCTGCCCTCTGCAGAGGGGCGGAACAAAACTATCTTAAAGTTCCCTTCCAACCCAAACCATTCCATGATTTCTATGATTTCTGTGACTGGCTTCAGAGGGAAAGCCAGTTCTCCTGAGGACATTCTTCAGCGAGGTTTGGTAACAAGCAGCAGAGCCTCCAGACAAAAATTATTCCACTCCAAGGCTGTAAAATCCATGTTGGATAATAGAGGGGGCTCAAAAGTGCACGGGCAGAGCAGCACGGGAAAAGGCAGGAGAAAAGCACCTCATGGCACGACCACTGGAGGTCAGTGTGGTGGGACACGAGCTACGGACACACCTGGAGCGGGAGGACCCAAGGACCTGACTCCATAGGGAGGAGCTGGAGCAGGATCCGTGTGCCCCTCCCAGCTGCCGCTAGAGGGTTAACCACCAGACACTGCACAGGGCTGTGCCGAGGGCTGATCCCTCGATTTTCCATTATCCAGCAGGCCCTCTGTCACGCCGGAGCTATTTATGAGGATCTTCCCAAACCGGCGCTTGCGTGCTCGGGCCGTAAATCACCAGAGATGATATCTGAGCATCATCACCACGCATGAGACCTCACCTCTGCCAAGTCCCAGCTGCAAGGAAGCTGTTCCCTCCTCCCCAAACACTCAAGCATCCCTTGGCCGTGTGGATGTCCGGGGAACGGCCGTCCCAGTGCCTGCCAAGGTGGATGTGTCAGTGGAGCTGTTGTCCAGCTTTCCACGGGCAACGTCCAGACGCAGGCAAAGTCCCTCTTGGAGAGGACTCAGGAGTTTGTGGACCTCTTGTGGAGGAGCTCTCCATGGTTTTTAGGCACTCACTTCCACAGGGACAACCCTGGTGAGCTCTGCCAGGAGCAGGCACCACCAAGCACCACGTTGCTGCTGGGCGTATTCTGCCCATCCCCAGCCTTGCCACAGCAGTGGGTTGGCCTCTCCTGGACCACGTGAGCAGAGATGTGGTTGAGATACCACCCCCCCCCCAGGAGACTCAGGCCTAGGGCTGAGCCATCTTTGGCCTCTCCCTCTTGGCATGGTGTGTGTCCATGACCTTAGAGCAGCTGGAGGACTGGTGGGGTCTGGGTAAGGAGCAAGGGCAAGGGGCTGGTGCTCCTGCCAGAACAGGCAGAGGCTCTCCTTGGAGTTGTGGGAGGGATGTGAAACCCCTGCCCCAGATCTGGGGTGTTGCTTCAGGTGCATCTCCTGAAGCTCCAAGAAGCGTTCTGGGTGAGGGGAAGGGGTGACTTTCAAAGCACCTCAGCAAGCACCAGGTCATCTCCTTTCACCCTCACCAAAATCACGTTGTCCCTTCACCAGGCCAGTGGTGCCTCCTCAGCTCCCAGGAGCTCCTCTGCAGTGTCACCAGCAATGTCCCCTGCTGGGCACTGGTCAGTGCCACCACCCCAGGCCAAGGGCACCCACAGCCTCCCAACTGCACAGCACAGGCACTCACAGAGGTGGGACCTCACCCTGGCCCCACAACAAGACCATCTGACCATGGATCTGCAGGGCCAGAGCTCCCCAACCCATCCCAGGCACTCTGGGAATCACCAGCCAGGCTGTCCAAGGCATTGGCTCCAGCCCCTGCCTGGCGCTCCAGGGCAGGATCTCCACACTCTGCCTGCTCTGCTTCTCTGTCTCCAGGCTGGAAATCCCAACCATTGCAGCAAAGTGCGTAGGCTCTTTCCTGCCCAGCTCCACTTGGAGTTCAGCCCTCCCATCTCCCAGGCCTTCATCCAGCAAAGCACTTAAGTGCACACTCCTTCCTAAGTGAAACGAGTGGGGCCACTCATGCACTTAACTCCGAGGCAGGGAACACCAGAACCACTGGCTCATGTATTTCTGTGCCAGATCCCAAGTCCTGCTCCTTGGCTACATGTTCCTTGAGGACCTGGTTTGCTTTTAATTTATTTTTGCTTCAGCCAGGCCCATAAAAACAAGGAAGGTGCAGGACCCAGCCATGGAGCGGAGCTCTGAGAAGCTCACTAGAGCTTCCCTTGCTTGCTCCAGGGGTTACATACCCACCTCTAGGGACGCCGACTTGCTTGCAAGGCTCCTTGTTGCCTATTTTCTGTCTTCTCCAGGTGTCTGCAGCTCTCCAAGGCTCACAGCTCCTCTTCACCTCACAGCACAGCGTGCCCCGCTCGAGCACATTTGTGGGTAAGAGCTCAGCTTGTCCCCAGAGCTTCTCCCTCCCTGTCTCTGCTGCCATTTGGACCCGGGATGTTGTGCCCCAGCACATGTTGTTCACACATGTGTTACTATTCCCTGAGAAGCCAGTGCAAGGGAAGTGCCAAGACGCTGCAGTCACAGCATCACCGAAGCCCGTGAATATCACGCTTGCCCCGTTCTCGGGGCAGACAAGAGAGGAGCTGTGACTCCCTGTCCAGCCCCATTTATCCTTCAGACACTCAGGCTGTGGAACATGCTCCTACTTTCCGCCAGATGTTTCAAGCTCTGCCCCGTTCATTGTTTATTTCTCGGGCCCACGAGCCGCAGGCACTGGGCCCTGGCCGCGCTCAGCGCAGCTCCTTCAAACCCTCCAGTCGAGGCTTTCAGATGAGCTCGTTTGGAAAGTGTTGGGAAAGCGAGGGGAAAATGCTGCCCTAGAGATTACGCTCTTCCCCAGAAACCTTGGAGCAGGGTCAGGCCCAGCGAGCAGGGCTGACTGCTGTGTTTACACAGCGCCGGGAACACATGTCCTGCCGCAGCAACACGGGGCTGTGTGCTCCTGCTGCACCCAGAGGGGAGCATCCCTGCATCCCCAGGCAGGGACCCTCACCCCAGCACCATCCGTGGGGACAGTGCTCCCAGTCAGCTCCAGCAAGGAGGTGGTGAATGTGGAAATGTCATTATTTCCAGTTGCAGATGGAGATGCTCCAAAGGAAAGGATTTAGCAGGGCTTTAGCCCTAAGTGCTTCATGGTTCTGGCGAGGAGAGGAGCCCGGTGCTGGGCAGCAGAAGCCCTTCTTCCCAATGTTTTTCCTCCCTCCATTTCCCCACTGCCTCACAGACGTCCCTGAGGCTGGTCTGGTGCTCAGATCCTCTCTCTGCCTTGCTGCGAGTGGTGAGCAGGTGAATTCGAGACATCTGTGCACCAGGAGCTGCAGGGACCCTGCCAGGGACTTCTGGTTGCCAAGAAGCCCAAGGTAGCCTCATTCTTGCCCCTCCTGCTGTTGCTCTGAAGGATCTGCAAGGGGCAGAGCTTGTGGGGAGAGTCTGCATTTCAGCAGGCAAGGACTGCCTGTCTTCCCAAGGCTGCAGCGCCAGCCTGGATACAGGATGCACTGAGGGGCTTGGACATCTGCAGATGTGGAACCAGCCAGCCACCTTGCTGGGCAGCCAGCGCAGGACCCCAGCAGTGCTGGGCATGGGCAGGAGCACCCCTGGCTCCCAAACTGCCCTCCAGGAGCCTGTGGGCTGTGGGAAGGCTGTGGCTCCCCCTCTCCTGAGCTGCTGGGTTTCCCTGGAATCACAGCAGGACCATGCTGGTGTCGACCAGATGTGGATGGAGAGGATCCCCCACCCTGCTGGGCACTGGGGCAGCAAGATGAGCAATGAAACAGTCAGCCCTGGGCTGAGCAGGGTCGTGGTACCAACCACGGTACCGTGGTGCCAACCTGCAAAGCAGGACATCTCCAGAGATTGATTTACAACTTCTGGAAATCCAGGCTCTCACAAGTGGGGGAGACAAAGAGCTGGAGCAGCGTGGGAGGAGCTGCCACACGTCCACACATGGGCTTCCCCAGCAGTGCCTGAAGCAGAGAGATGGGTTGTAGGTCCCACATCCAGCTGGGACTCACTGGCAGTCACAGAATCAGGCAGCAGCCACCTGAGCAAGTGATGTTGATGGGGTTGGTAGACCCCCAGTCTGCACAGGGGTCCCAAACTATCTTGCAGGACATGCAGAGTGCAGAGCCCAGCCTGCACACAGCATCTGGCAGAGGGAGAGGGTGATTCATGTCCAGCCCTTCCCCAGTCTGGAAACATTCTTGGCATGTGGCAGCTCCCAGCAGCCCTGCTGGTTAACCCTGGGTTAGCCCAGTCTGGCAGGAGATGGGGCACGTGTGTCCCCATTCAACCCCTCTGGTCCAGCCCAGACCCCAGAGCCTTGCCCAGTCCCATGACACTCCTATGCATCCCCCAGCACGAGAATGAGCAAGGCAGAGTTGGCACAGGTTAAAACAAAAGCAGGAGGAAGGAGCTTTCCCACCTGTCAGACTTCCTGGTGGGCTGCACAGGGACGCTGCTGGTCACCCCTGTGGTGGGACATAGGACAAAGCCACAGGAGGGGGCTTTGTGGTAAGCAAAAGGGGAAGTCCTGGGAGAAGATAACATCTCATTTTGCCTGACTGCACTGGGAAAATGCTACAAACCAGGCAGCCAGCCCAGTGTGTATCCAACAAACCCAAGGAGGCCGACAGGAATGCAAGGGCTGCGTGTGCTGGATGTGCTGGATGCATCAGCACCCACAACCCGGCCTCCTCGACCCCACACCAGCTCTGCCAGGAGGGAGAATGACCCCAGGGTGCAGGGCTGCAACACCCACGTGTGGCTGAGCCCTCCCAGGTGACCTGCCCTGCCTGGGGTGGCCCCAGCACAGGGAGCTGCTGCCAGCCCCGTGAACCTTCTGGTCACAGGTTTGTGGGTTTTTTCCCCTTCTCCCTCTTAACTAAAAGATGACGTCAGCCATTGTTCTGGCTGTGGAAGGGTTGCCAAAAGCTGAGGCCGTTTTTCACTGTTCTCCAAGCTGTGCTCACCTCCCCAGCCCAGCACTAGGGACATGAGGCCCATCTGGTGGAGTCACCCTGTGTTCTGGTCTCTGCAGGGTCCAGGAGGCTGAGACCCACAGGCAGGGTCATGGAATCATCAGCCCACTGCCCTTTGCTTCAGCTGATCCAACAGCACTACCCCACCATGGCAGGTCTTTACACCACCAGCATCTCCATCAGCCTACTCCAAACCCCCAGGAAGCCTGGAGCCCCCAAAACCTCCCGGGCTGGTGTTCCTGAGCACTGATGTGGGAACACTGCCCAGTGCAGGAGTCAGGGTGAAAAAGAGCTGCCAGACTATTCCCAGGATCGCTCCTGCTGCTGTTTTTGCAACATTCGCTTCGCTCCAGACTTCTGGAAAGCAGTAGCTTCCATGTTAAATTGCCTCCTTCAGCAGACAGAGCAGCTGCTACATTCTTTGTCTCCCTGAGCACTCTCGGCTCTACCAAGTGGATCAGGAGCTGCTTTTGTCACAGCTTGTCTCCCTCGCTTTTCTTGTTCTGGGCCCCTTAGTGGAGAGTCTGGCTTGATCACCTCTACAGCTCCCCAGGGCACTCAGTCTAGGGTCAGTTTGTGCCACCTCAGTCTCCCCAGGCTGAAGGAGCTCTGGTTTCCGTTGTTCAGACACATCCCCCACCACGTCTCATTCCAGCAGCCTCTCAGCAGCAGCATCTCTGTGCATCCTTAATTAGGCCGTGTTCCCACAGGGCAGTGGATATCCATGAGTTCTCCCTGTGCCTCTTGGTGCCCCATCTACCCCCAGCAGGGGTAAGGGACTCTGTGTAAAGGGGAGACACCCTTAGAGTGTGCCACCACTCCTGCCACCCCATCCCTGACCCCTTTCCACCACCCATGCCCAGCCCTATAGCCACCATACAGAGGACAGATGGGCCCCCTCCACATTCCCTGGTCCAACACTGCTCTCAGTGTGGAGCTTTCACAGAATCCCAGGATGTGCTGAGCTGGAAGGGACCCCCAAGGATCCTGGAGTCCAACCCTCAGCCCTGCACAGGCCCATCCCCAAGAGTCACACCACGTGATGAGAATGTCAGGGCAACATGAACATTGTGCTGACCCGGTGACTGTCACTGGCTTGCACCCAGGTCCAAGGACAGGAGCTCCTGTCCCCTCTGGCCAGGGAAGCAGCACATTTCCCTCTCCCTCTGTTCACTTGTGCGTCTCCGGTGCGGAGCAGCCTCGGGATGAGTGGGCTGGATGCAGGGGCCAGGGAGGATGTGCAGGGCCATGCTGTGCCCCAAGGCCAGGGCTCTCACCCCAGCCCTCTTCCCCCGCTTGCATAGCTGTGGTAAACAACTCCCCACATGAAAACCGTGCGGGAAGCATGGAAAGCGAGGGGAGCTGTTTCCAATTCTGGGCCTATTACAATTTGTCCTTCCTGGAATGAGGAGAAAAATATGGTCTTGATCACGGAGATAAGGCCAGCAACAGTTAACACGTGAGGTGTCTGCGAGGATTTTGTGCCATCCCGGTCACCGAAGGGGAGCGAGGACGTCGCCAAAGCAACCTGTGCAGATCAACCAGCAGCTCAGGAGCTGGGGGTGCTCTGCTCCTCTCCAGGGCTGCAATGGAAAGAGGATGGGGTGGAAACCTTCTCCAAGAAGTAGAGAAATTTGAGCATGGGGAAAGAGGCCCGGAGGTATCACTCAGTGGAGAGGCTATTCTGCACTGCTGGACCACAATCACACTCTAAAGCACATTGTTGGGTTTCTCCATCCGTGGTTCTGCCAACCTGTTCAAGGCTATATTATGGGCTGAGAAATGTGATTTTCCTTGATCTTTTTGCAGAAGCATCTGATGTCTTCAGTCCAGTCATGCTGAGAGCAGGTCTAACTCCAAAACCAAATCTATTTGCTCACGTCCATAAGCAACCTGATGTGGCCCCTGTGCCAGGGCTGCATGACACATTTTTTGTGCCTGGTGGTACCTTCCTTATTTGCAACTTCTGCTTGTTGCCCTATTTCCCCTCACTGTTCACTCCTGAGGAGAATCTGGTTCCGTCCTATCTACAGTTTCCCTTTAGGCAGAGGAAAACACAACCAGATCCCCCTTTTGACCTCTCCTCTCTGGGCTGAAAGACCCCAGCTCTCTCAGCCTCTTTTCCTACATCTTCCCTCCAGATGTTGGCTGTGGATGTCTGGCTAACACAGCCCAAACCAGTTGGCTTTCCTGGCTGGAAAAGCTCAGTGCTGATTCACGGTCAGCCTCTCTCCCCACTCTCCATGTTCTTCGCTGCACAACTAACGCACCTTCGTGGTTGGTCTCCGGGCACTCCTGACACGTGGGGTTGCTCCATCCCAGATTCAGGACTTGGTATCTCCCTCTGTTGACCTTCATGAGGTTCCCCTTGTCCCACCAGTCCCATCCATCTGAACCTCAGTGCCTGTTCCTTCCAGCACATCTCCCTGAACAAAGAGCTGCCGGGCTATTCCCAGGACACCTTTCTGCTGCTGTTTTTGCAGACCAGTGCAACATTTGCTTCGCTCCAGACTTCTGGAAAGCAGTAGCTTCCATGTTAAATTGCCTCCTTCAGCAGACAGAGCAGCTGCTACATTCTTTGTCTCCCTGAGCACTCTGGGCTCCACCACGTGGATCTGGCGGTTTCTTTTTTAACGTATCATTTTGTTCCAGCGCCTTTTCCTCTGCTACCTCAGGACTGAGATGTATGTCTGCTTTGCAAACATCTGGGATGGCTTAAGGACTTATTTCTCCCTGCTCATAGGGTGGATCGTGGAAGCACTTATTATCTGCTCCAGTGCAGAGTCACCCCGGGTAAGGTGAACTGTCAAAAAGGACACAGTTGGGTTTCCAGGTGCCTCTGCTGCCCTGAAGCAAATCTGGGGGTGTTCACACATCCTTTTCTACTGCTGAAGCCACTGACAGGATCTTCCAGTGGAACAAGGAAGGAGGCAGAGGTTACGATTTCACTTCAGTCCCGGCCAGTGCTCAACTCTCCCCCTCGAGTTCAACCATTCCTCCTGCCCCAGGGCCCTGGACATGCTGGTTCCTCACCAGTGCAAGCAGACTGGAGGTGCTGGAGTTTTCAGAGAGGATCAGACCTTCAAGTGATGTCACTGCTCCAAGGAGCCATCTTGGGCTCACACAAGATCCAGGATGCTTGTGGTCTTCTCTTGGAGGTACTGAGAGCTCCCCTTGGCTATGGATGACTTTCCCTGCTCCTCTAGTCCCTGGGCTGGGGACTTGAGTCAAAGTCAAGATGGTTTTGGAATTGCCCTGATAACCCTTTTTTCCCTGCTCATGGCTTCAGAGCCTTTTCCTAGACCTGAAGTGATTCTCGCTCCTGCCCTCCTTCTTCACTCAAATTTTGTGAGCCCTTAGTGACTTGTACAGATGTTGAAGCAGCCTCCACATTCAGCTGAAGGCCTTTAATTTAATTCCTTTTCTGCTTGGGGCACTTTTATCAGCTTCCTGATTCTCTTGAAAATTCCCCGTCTCCGGCTCACAACGATCCTTCTCATTTTTCCCATGGTTTCTCCACAAAACATTGACCCGAAGCTGGAGTGTCTGTTCCTGGCAGCTCGGGTTTCGTTGCTATAGCACTTTGTCTGTAGTTACATGAATGTCATTCCTTGAACAACTGCCTCGAGTTAAGAATCAGCACTTGGACAGACTTCCCTGGGTTTCTGTAGGCGCTGGGTGAGGAACGACATCCCAGCCTCTGCCAGGCATTCAGGTATTTAACTCGTCTTAGTGCTGGGAAGAGATGAGCACCCAAGTGTCTTGGAGACCCTCGTTCCTGCAGAGCACGTTATGGGAGTGAATGTTGCCTCTTCATCCCTTTATCCGAGGGGAATTCCTGTGTTCACGTGGATCTGGGTCAAGGCATCACCTCTCCACTGGCTTAGCGTGGGCCCCTAAAACTTGGACAGCGATCTTTCTCCAGCCTTGCAGCTGTATTGTGAGGACATTTCTGGATTTACCCCCAACACCTCTACCCCACCCCGAAGACATTGGCACAAAGGATTCCCAACTTCTGACTCTTCCACCTCACCAAGGACTGGCCTTCCTTTTGCAGTGCCCATAACCCATCACTTCTCTGTGTCTGGGCACAATCTTGGAGTGAAAGAGTGTCTCCAAGACTGTGATCTCTTCTCATTCACTTCTCCTCTCCTGAAAACACAATCCATCAACCACTAAGCATGGGTGCAGCTCAAAGAAAAGCAGGGAGCAGCTCCAGCACAAACATGGAGCTGTAGGTGGGCACTGAGGTGAGCTGAGCCCTCCTCTTGCTGCGTGGTCTGTGCAGAGCACAGGGCTCACCTCCCCTGTGCACGCTCTTTTCCACAGCCTTGTACAATATCTATTTATTTAACCCTCAGCTGCCACTGACCAATCCCCTCTAGAAAAGCACTCTCAGGAGGTGTCCAGCTGTGATCCAATGCCCCTGGAGATCACCTTTGAGGATGCTGAGCACCACATGGAAGAGCTGCAGTCCCGCCTGGTTTCCTCACTCCCTGAGGAGGGTTTGTCTGGCTGATGAATAGGCTGGTCCCTCACTGAGAGCCAGGCATGGGCTAACCACAGCACTTCCAAGTCATGAAGCTGATTTTGAGCTATCTGACAGCGAGTGAGGATGAGAAAAAAACGTTTGAAAATAGGAAAACATATTTGTCCTGATGCTTACATAACAGAGAAACAGCTGAACAGATTTCGCTCAAACCATCCCCAAATAATTCTCCGATTTTTTTGGGCCGAGATCAAGCATGAACAGACTCCATCCAAAAAGATATTTTCTGAGCGATGTATAAACAACTGAAAATAGGGGTTTCAGCTGGAATGTGTGTCTCAGCCGTAGCTGGAGTGTTGCAAGAGCGGTTCGTGTGTGCTCCTCCGGGGAGTGCGGTTTGGCGGCAGCGGGCGGGATTTAGCGCTCCAGTCTCGCATCCTCCCCTGTTGGAGAGGGCTCCTCTACTCTAAACTTAGAAGTATCTTATGGGATCTGTTCCACTCGTGATGGGGCCTCACTGGCAGGCAGCTCCAGTGTGTAATTGTCCCGTCTGGTAGAAATGTTCCCTGTGTTTGACTTCAGACTGGCCCCTGCTCCGTGCCAGCACGTTGCTGCGATACCGTCTGCAGCCACCCCCGTCATCAGCACCGGACGCATCCTCACTGCCCTCCTTCTTCAGTCCTGACTTCAGATCTCCCTTCGTCCTCTCCAGGTCCTGCTTGTCCTGCTCCAGATCTCTGCTAGTCTGAGGTGATGCTGAAGCAGGCAGATGTTCTGAGGGCAGGACTGTCCCAGCAGGATGGACTGCCTGGTTCCTCACAGCCAGCCTGGTGTCTCTCCTCTCTCCCGGGAGAGGCTGCTGGCATCGTGGACAGGGCTGATGTGGGATGGAGGAGATCCAGAGCAGAAGTCTTCTCTAAAATGTCCACCAATGGTTGGCCATGAGCTAGCCCAGAGAGCCCCTGATGGCCGGGAGGTCACAGCATTGCCTCCCCAAGTCCTGCTTCATCTCACTGCAGCCACAGGAGCCAAACCACTTCACTAGCCCCTCTGCCAGGTCTGTCCATCTCTGCAGACCCGTGAAGGCCCTGGGCAGGGCCAGCTCCAGTGATCACCCCACACTGCTGGTCAGGTGTTGGGGCAACATACATAACCCCTGCCCTCTGTGCCAGCTGAACAAGATCCTCCCTCTCTTCCACAGAACAAGCACAGAACAGTCCCGGCCACAATATTTTGCCTGGCATGGACGTGCTCTAGACGAACGCACTTGTTATTTCTGTCTGCTCATCCTGCCTTTGTAATGGTGACTAATGCTTTTTCTGGCTGCAGGAAGGTTTAGGGGCATGTTAGCAAAAGGACTGGAAGGAAACAGGCAGCTTCTCCCATAGCCTGTCACTGGCATCAGCCCTTGTCCCGTTTGTCCAGACGGGAGCTCTCCGGTCGTTGTGCTCATTGCTGGGACCTACAGAAGTGATTTCCCCCCTTGCCAGGGGCTGGCAAGGACATGGCACCCCCCAAGCTGGCAGACTGTTTGGTGTGGGGCAGCCTGCCCTCGGCAGCATGACTGGGCAAACACTTAATTCCTGCATCTGGGACCTTTCTGATCCGTCCAAAGGGCCTGAATGTCTCAGTCCAACGCCGAGACCGCCCGAAGCCTGCGGGCTGAGCACAAGGCACCACCACTGCTTCCAAGGGGAAACTCAAGGCACAGCACTGCAAACCTGCAAAGCTCTTGGGGCTGCCTCCAAGCCCCATGGAGGCAGAAAACCCTGGCACAAGGTGGGGAGGTGGGAAGGGCCGGGAGCAGAAAGGCGGCAGAGCCAAGTGACCCCACGCCCTGTCCTCCTTCTGTGCTCCTGCCCTGAGCCGTGGTCGCTTGGCAGAGCTCATCTTGGAAACGAGAGGTGCATCCCAGGCAAGGAGAAAAGGCTGATCGCAGCAGAGAGGCTCTGGTGGAAGAGGTATCCAGCTGTCAGTAGGTGTCCTGTCAGAATTAGTCATCCCGTCACGGAGGAGAGATCGGATTTGATTTCCTGTTTCCTAGAGCAACTTCTTCACTTCCAAAGCCATTTGCATTTGGAACTTGGCCTGAAACAGTGCCGAGTAAACATGACATTTTTTTGCTGAGAAGACTGCCCAGCACCACAGGACAAGGTGAATTCAGATGAAATCCAGGAATGGGGATTCATTGTACCCTTGAACAGTGGGGTGTCCTCTGCTCTGAGGTCATGAGGAGGAGGAGGAGTGCTGGAGTACCTTGATGGGATCAGGATCTGCCCACTTTCAAGCCAAGACTTCTCCAGTGAGCAGAGAGGAGGTGTTCCTGCATGGAAGGCAAGAGAGATTTGTCCCCTTATTTACAAGGGCATGTCTTCAGGCACATGCCATGCTCTGAGTGTTTTTTGGATCCCTCACACACAGCCCGAAGCTTTCAGTTGTTTGGGGGACCCTCAACCTTCGCTGCAAGAGCTGGATTGGGAAAAGCCAGCAAAAGCAGATGTTTCTGTATCATCTGCCAGGATGCTGAAGTCTGGCCAGGGGTCTGAGAGTGACAGAGCCACAGTTGTCCTCAGGCTACGGTCAGTCAGAAAGCAACGTGCCAGCTATGGCCATCCGGGTGCTTCGGGAGCAACCCCCTTTCTGGTGGCCATCCTTGCCCACTGGTGGCCACTTCACAGCCTGGTTTGGACATTTTCTGTTTCCAGCATGTCTGGGGTCGCTCTGCTGTCAGTGTTGCCTCCACTGGCTCTGGATCACTGCTTCCATTCCCAGTTCCTCTCCACAGAGGCCCACGCTGAGCAAAGTCCTTGGCTCAGTGACCACCTTGGGCTGTGAAGACGTGTTCTCCAGGACATCAAGGCCACCGAGGTCAGGATCTGCGCTGCTGCCCGATTTCCAGGGGCTTTGTCCAGGAAAGCAGCAGTCCTGTGCATGTCACCATCCGGGACAACCTGCGAGTCCCTCATCACCCCCATTCAGCCCAACCCATGCTGGTTTGTGCACCTCTGACCCAAAGCCTGTGGGCAGAAAGGTCCATCCCTGATGCTGAAGGTAACCCCATGCCCATCCCTGCCAACTTCTCCTCCTTAGACTTCTCCTCTCCACCTCCTCTCCAGCATGGTACATCACCTTGGAGCCAGCACCCAGCCAGGCTGTTAGCACCTTTCTCCTCCCTGCAAAGCAACCTTGTGCCTGACAAATTTCTCCCCTTCCTATCTTCTCTTCCAGCATCCCTCCCATGCCCCTCCCCGGGCCCCCCACTGAGAGGACATCAGAGGCAGCTGCCACCCAACCCAGCACATCCCTTTTGTCTGCTCTCAAACAACCCCCACAGTGCTCACCGCCATCACACAAGGCCTTCACACCCACAAAAATTAGTTTGAGTTATTCCTCTCCTCTCCCCCAGTTCCCTTTTGGCACTTCCAGATTTATTCCTCCCATTGCAAAAGTGTTTGGGATTCCTCTTATCTCCGAACATGAACTTGCATTTGTACACGGGGGATGTCATTTGATTACATCTGACCCAAGCTTTAATCCCTCTGTATAAAGCCTCTGTTGTGCTCAGTTTGCCTATGTTAGGACCTTTTCTGAGTTTCCTTAGAGGAAAGACTTGCTTAAATAATTTGGGAAACAATTTGGAAATACTTTTACTTATAAAAGCAGTGAGTTCAGTGCGCTGTCAGTCGTGGATTTATTTCGCCTTTGTTTGTGAACATCCAGATGGTATTCTCTGACTATTAAAATGCTTTTCATGATGTTCACAATGATTATTCACTTAGAAATTCCCACAGGAAGCTGAAAACCCACAATTTGTCAGTCTCCCGCTTGAAAAGCCTCAGTCAGTCCCACAAGGGGCCAAGCCCACCCCAGCCCTCCAGGTGACTCCTCTCACCCAGCAGAGTGCACCTTGCAGGGTGAGTGCCGGGGAGCATCCCCTCGGCCACAGGCACCGGTCAGGCACTTTGGAGAAGAGCCAAGCAGGTCAGGCAACTCTCCTCCTTCTCCAAGCCATCCAGACACGTCCCCCCGGGAGCCCCAGCCAGCCCTGTTGCAAGCCTGGCCGCTGTGGCAGCTCCGAATGGGAGCTGGCTTTTTGGAAAGCCTGGCCCCGGCTGTGGTGCTGAGCTCTGGGAAACCTGGCACTGAGCTCCTCGGAATCTGGCTCTTGACACTTAATGACTTTCTCTCATCCAGCGTGCTCTGTTATTTAACTAGGAATAAGAGTCGGATGTTCACTGCCAGACTGTCTCTCCGTCCTTAGCTGTTTCTGAAGCTGCTCTGCACCACCATCCCTCCCACGTTCTGCTGCTTTCACCATTGCTCATGTTTTTACACAAGTGCAGCCTTCAGCTTCTCGGGCACTCTCTGTGCTCCTCTGGAGCCTCTCCCTGGCCTCACTGAGCTGTGCTGGGATGAACTGTCCACCATCTGCCAGGTTTGCTCTCTGGAAGCCTCCCTGCTGTCTGAGTCAGGAGGAGAACACTTCCATGTCACCCAGACCTGGCTGGGAAGCACGAAAGATGCAACAGCCCCATTGTCCCTCCTGAGCCAGGCACAAGGAGCTGCAGCCAGAGCAGGGTTTCCTCCTTATCACAGGTCACCAGTGCTTGCCTACACCAGGTGCCAGCACCTGCTGTGTCCCTGTGCTGTCAACCTGCCCTGGCCCTGGAGAAGTGAGTGCTGTGCTGTGTCAGTGGCTGGCACCTCGGGTCCGCCTTACCATGCCCCAAATGCAGGGAGTGGCGAGGGTTTGGCCCTGCTGCCTCTCTGCAGCTCACAGGAGAGCTGGGGGCCTTTTTCCAGGGTTATTTCGGTGCGTCTCCGCCCCCTCTCCCGCTCTCTTCCCTTGCCTTCCCTCAGCCTGGGCTCGGGATGGCTGAACTTTCGCCAGTGCTGGAAAGCAGCTTCACCACCATGGAGACGGCGTTTCTGCCTCTCCTGAGTGCCATAAAACCGTGAGCTGGATGCTCAATTCCCAGCTTGGAATCATCTGTCCAAGTCCCACCCACCCCCAGGTGTGTTTCTGAGATGCCCCATGGGGACCCTCACCACCCTTCATCCATCTCCAAGCATCCCTGGACCATCCAGCCAGCCCACTGGACCACCCTTCCTTCCTCCTAGGGGGAAGCAAACGCAGCCACCACACAGTCATGGAGCGAGATCTCGGATGTCTTGTTTTCCTGCCGGCTGGGAATTGGCTCCAGGTGTTTTTGCTCAGGTCTCACATGCAGAAAGGGTGCCATGGAGGGAGAGGCTGCAGCCACCAGCCCCCAAAACATCGCACTTCATCAGCTCCCTGAGGAGCGCAGCACTCTGGGGGGCTTTTGGGGCAGTGCCTCCCTCCCTCCCTCCCTCACACATCCCGGTCAGGGTCAGCTTGGCAGAGGGAGGGAGCAGGGACCTCTGTCCTTGGAATGACAGCCACGTGTGGGAAATGGTTTTCAGGCTCAAAGGCACACCCCAAATGAGAAAGGGTCCCGGGGCAGGCTGGGCACACAAAGGTGCACCCCCACACCCCCCCAATGCCCACGCTGAACACACACCCCGCCACACAAAAGCCAAGGAACGCGGCACCAGCGGCCGGGCCGGGCCAGAGTGAACACACACATCGCCGAGTGCACCTCATTTACAAAGCACCACCAGACACACACTCTAAACACAAACCACATGTTGGCCAGCGCGGAGCAGCACAACCAACGCCCACGGCCGGAGCGGCGCGGCGGCACATGCGTGCACGCCCTGCCAGGCACGCGCTGCCCGTGAGCACACACCCTGTGCCCGCTCAGCCTCGACGTGCCCCACAGCACCACGTGCCCCTCTGGTCATCCCCCTGGGCATGCCCTCCATGTAGGGACATCTCCCATCCTGCCCAGCTCCCCCATGCTGGTGATGCCAAAGGGCTGAGAGGTGCCTTCGGAGAGTCCAGGGGGTCTTCTGCTCCTCGGTCTGATTGGTGTGGGTGGGGTAACCTCTGCCTGGGGTGAGGGACAACTGCTACAACAGCCTCCAGGCATCAGGGCACTCTGCCCTGCTCATGACAGGAGGGATAAGAGGTGAGGGACATCTCTGAAGAAGCAACAGGAGCTTGGGGACTATTAGGACTCTCAGTAGAGGAGGAATCTGCAAGTGTCTCTAATGTGGTCGCTGCAGTGGGAGGCTGGGAACAGGTCTACACCTTCCACCCCAGCACCAAAAGCTGGAGCTTGTCTTTTTGTGCACAGGGCATCTTGTCCTCCACACATCCAATACTCCTCAAGGTTGGTTCTCACCTGCTGCTGAGCACTGCCTCAGCTCCCTTGGGTCACATGCACACACCCCCCAAGCCCAACCTCAGGGCTCCTTGGGCTTTGGACCACGTAGCCCTCCAGTGCAGGCAGGGCTGGTGGGGCTCCTTCACTCACGAGGCACACAGGCCATGCTCCTCTGTGTCCAGTCAGGGCTCCTCAGGCAGCCCAGCACTGGCAGGGTTCTTCTGAGTCCCACCAGACCCCAGGGGAAGAGTCTGGACCTGGACTGAGACGGCACAGTCACACCTACAGTATCCCAAGCCAAGGCTGCGTCTTTGAAGTGCTTTTTCCTTCAGAAACACAGCCAGGAGGAAAAGTGAGAAAGCCGCCGCACGAGAGTTGGTCAGAAACATTTAGACAAGACATTTCTCCATTGGAATGTGCTGGCTCATCGAGATGTTTTGTGGAGACGGTTTGATTGCAGTTAAACACTGCCAGGAAACTGCCAGACCTGCTGCCTGGCGATCCTCCGCCTCCCGAGCAGCTGCCTGGGGCACGGGCAGCCACCCAAGAGCCTGTGGAGTCTGCAAGCCCCAGGTCTCCACTCACCGCTCCACGAGGAGCTCAGCTCCCATGGCTGGCCTGGCTTTTGGCTGGAGGACAGAGCAGCAAGAGGAGTAGCGTGAAGTCAGCGTTCCCAGGAATTCCCTGGACCTGAGCGTCATGGCAGCCGGCTTCAGATCCAGACCCTCCCAGAAAAACGTGTGGGCCGGAGGAGCTCTGTGCCTTGGGTTCGTCCTATGTCCCAGCAAACCCAAATATCCAAATGTCAGATTTTTTTTTGGGGGGGGGGGGGGGAAACAGACTTGGTTTGTGCACCAGACCCTGAGAGGGTCTCCTTGGATCCAGCTGCCATGAGAGCTGTGTTGGTACCAGGCTCCAGCAACTTCAGCAGCTCCAGGAGCTCCATCCCCAGGGAGAAGCATAGGGACCTGACAGGAGAAATCTGTCCCTCTGTCCTTGCTAAAGGAATGACAGTCCTTCCTAGGCAGGTCCAGAGACAAACATTGGCTAAAAGGTGGGGAAAAACTGTTCTAAACATCACTATGTGCATAAACCCTTCTGACATGAGAGGAGAGGTACATTCCTGGCTGTGGCAGTGGAACAGGCACTGGATCCCCCACCAACAGCACTTTGCAGCACAGGAGAAAGATTTCCCTGCCCTTGGTAGAAAAGCAGAGACTGCAATTTGTGGCCAAGATTTGGGGGTGTTTATTCCAAGACTCACTGTTGAATCTGGAAGGGGACAAGCAGAAGAGGTGGGGGATCTTTGTTTGTGGAGGGTTTCAAGCCTCAGGTAGACAAAGCCACAATAACCCTGACTGAGTGTTGGCAACGGTCCTGCTGTGAATCAGAGACTGGACTGGAGCCCTCCAGAGCCCCCTCCCATCAAACCCTGGGGGTCTCTGAGGGAACCACCTCACAGGGGTGCTTTCAAAGACTGGACCTTTCATGGACCTGCCAGGAGATGAGGAACACATTGCAGGCATCTGTTTCTCCTCATTCCCACTCCTGCCAGCTTGACTCTGGTCCCAGGCAGCCACAGACCAGGCAAAGGGACCATGTTCCACGGGACACGGGTGGGTGGCTGACAGGCCCTGTGTGACAACGGGTGTGGGATCCCCTCCAGCCAACAGGAGGGCTCTGTGATGTCACTCGAGAGGCAGTAGTTGTGTCAGTGCCCCTCTCTCTGCTGTGGGACAGGTAATTCAATCCGGCCCCAGATTTTGATCAGAGACTAAACAATACAAAAGCCACGAGGACTACGTGAATTGTAACTGAGCTCTGGCCGGCTGACAGCTCTCAGGAGCAGCTGAGCTGAGGCCCATCGCTTGTGAGCGAGTTCCTGCAGTCCCAGTCCTCCACTGTTTAACATGAAGACAACATGATTAATGTTGTAAGCGATTAATGGCTGAAAAACATGATTAATATTGGCTGCAGGTGGCACGTGCTGCAGTGGGAGAGAGCAGCCACCGTGCCCTGGGAGAAGCAGCATTTTTCTGGCCTCACGTGATGCCACTTGGGCAGGAGCAGAATATAGAGCAGGGGCTCTGGCTCTGTATCCACTGAGGGTCCTGATCCCCATTCCCACAGGTGGGAGGTTGCATCCCAGGAGGCAGCTTGAGGGTTTGGCAGGTAATTTGTGATCACACTCCCCAAAACAGTGACACAGCGGAGCTGGAGCAGAATAAGGAAGGCTGTGAGTGTCCTGGTGTGCCCCCACCAGGGGCTGGGCTCAGCTCCCACCCATCACAGGGGAGGGTGGCCTGTTAAAAGGTCTGAGAAAAGCCCCAAAATGATTATAGAGGTGAAACCAGATGGCATCAAGAGCCTCTGAGCTACAGGGGACACTTTGTGATGTCCACAAAGATGTTTTGATGGGCTGTATATGAGAGCTCCCTGTCTTTATTTAGAGAGATGTTTGCAATCCTTTAAGAGACTGAAGACACGGGAAAGCCCCCCTTGAAGAAGAGGACAACGATCTGTCCCTGGGGAGTGACAGGGAGGGAAGGTCACAGGTAGAGCAGGGTGGACAGGAACCTGTGTCCCAGCAGGGATCTGGGAAGAGACGGCTCACCATGGTCAGACATCAGTGCTGGAAAGCCCACTAGAGATAAAGGGGATAAGAGATCATGGAACAACTTTTCTCCCGACAGTGCTGCAAGGGCTGGGAACAGACAACTCCCGGGAGCACCGGGCAGATCCCAGCGCCCTGCGAGCTGGACGTCCCGGTGCCAAGGGAGCTGTACGGGCACTGAGCTCCAGGAAAGACCCTGCAGCCCTCCTTGGAGCTCAGACCCCTGCGGATCAGTGGCCACCCACCAGCCCCCTCCCACGGGGCAGGGAGGCTCCCGAGCGCGGGCAGGAGCGGGTGAAACCATCCCAGACCCACCCGACTCCAGGAGTGACCATTCCCGGGAGGTGGCCGGGGGGGATTAGCGGCACATTCCAGCCGCGAGCGACCGCCGGGTCAGCGCGGGGCGGATCAGCGGGGCTTTGCCGGCTGCCCCCCGGGGATTATCGGGACTCAGTGGCACGCTTTAATAAATCAGAATTTTTTTTTTTTTTTCCCCCTGCAGAAACAGCGAGCTCGGCCAAGCCGTGCCCCGGGAAAGGCTGGCGGGAGGAAGTGGGGGACGGACAGCGGGATGGACAGAGGGATGCGCGGCTGCCTGAGGACGGGAGGTTCGCCCTTCTCTGGGACCGAAGGGAGCGATCGTGGCGCTGGTCCCCGAGGCCCCGCGGCTCCCCGGGGACCCGGCGCTGCCAGGGGCCAGGGAAGCAGACGTGCGTGTGCGGGGAGGAATGTTTGCTCGGGCAGGTCCAGCCCCTGCGCTATTTCTGATCCCAAGAGGCCCCGAGGGAGGGCTGTTTATCAGGGATAGACTGTACCAGATTGACTTGGCACCTCCGGGAAAAAAAAAAAAAAAAAAAAAAAAAAAAAAAAAAAAAAAAAAAAAAAAAAAAAAAAAAGTCAAAACCAAAGCTCGTTTTTGGGGGTGGTTTTTCTTTCAGACAAGAGGTAATTACGAGGGAGGCTGGAGGAGAAAAAAGGGTGGCACGGGATCTTTCGGGCTATAAGGGCGAGGACAGGGTGTGCTGCAGTAACCAGAGCTCCTTACAGTGCATTTTTGGGAACAGGTCACCAGCATCCCTGAAGAACAAGGGGCACAACAAGGAATACGGTGGGTCAGGAAGCTGCAGGAGAGCAGGACATGGGGGACTTTGAGAACTGGAGCCAGAAAAGAGGCACAGGTGTGATGCTGCAAGAATGTTTTGCACTTAGAGCTGTCCGTGGGGCTGGCTTTGTCTGGTGGAAGCCCCCAAGGCAAAGACAGGCTGCAGATGTCACCCCTCAGCCAGCAATGTGACATGGCTGTGTCCAGAGGGTCAAAGGGTCAAAAGGATCCTAGGGTTACTGCAGTAGGGGTCCTGGGATCCTGGGGCATGGGATTTGCCACCTCTGTGCTGCTGCTTGCCCGCCGTGTGCCCTCATCCTATCCCTCTCCTGGGAAGCACAGACCCACACTGGAGCTGTCCACAGGCCTCCATAAAGTTCCTCAAGGTCCTGGAGGCTTCCCACCATCTCCTGGCTGTCTCCTGTCCAGCCACGTGCTGAAGTGGTTGCTGATGCTGGATGGGGAGATCTGGAGCCCTCAGAGGAGGGGACAGAAGTTCTGCATGGCCTCTGTTCACAGGAGGGACCTGATGGTTGGCATGTCCTCACAGCTTCCAAGGAAACAAGACCTCAGCCACTGCCGTGGGATGTTTCAGGGTGGGAAAAGACACCCCCCAAGCGTGGGACTGGAGGTGTCCCTGACCCATGGGATGGGTTCCTGGAGGAGGCACACTGGCCATCCCAAGCGTGCAGTGGGAACAAGGCAAACTGAGCTGCTCCCAAGTCACGGGGAGGTTAAACAGGAGACACCTACTTTATCCCGCTGGGAAGGAAGGGTGTGAGATCCCACCTCGCTGCTGGAAGCCCAGGAGGGCACAGGGCATGAGAAGGAGCTCCAGGGCTCTGATCTTCGAGGCATTATCAGCCTCAGGACATCCTGGCTGGCAGGTACCCGAGCCTGCGCCTGGGACGGGCTCCCAGGCGGTGAACGGGGCCAGCAGAGGAACGGGGCTGGGGCTGGGACTGGGACAGAGATAACGGTGATTCTGGGCCAACATCTGCCACTGGTGGGTTTCCCTTGGAAGGGGAGCTTGTGGGGATCGTGGGAGTAAGCCGGGGCATGCAGGAACAGTAGCTGTCCCACGGCAGCTCATGGTGGGGCAAGAGCTGGCACGGGGTGACTCCTTTCAGGAAGGTTGACTGGTGCAGCTCTCCAGGACTCACACTCTGGCACCAGGAGGCAACTTCCAGGAACTTCTGGCTGCCTGGGAAAGCCTCAACCGCCGGCACGTCCAGCCTTTTAAGGAGCTTGTCATCCACAGCTGAACTCCCCCTGCCTTCTCCGAGCATCCTGGACAGCACAGGCACGGCCAGCACATCACAGGACTGCTGCAGGCAGGATGAAATGGGGACCCTGCAGCTCCTGGGCTTCAGAGGGAGCAGAGGGGAAGAGCCTGGACAGGGATTTGAGGGTTCTCCAGCCCTGAGGATGTGGAGAAGGTGTCAAGATGTGTCACGGTGCATCTTCTCTGAGAATCATGAGCCTCAGAGTCACTGGGCTGGGCTGTGTGTCTGCACTGGGTGGCCGAGCAGGGGGGCACCTGGGTGTGTGTAAGCACCTTCTTCTCTGCACACGTGGGTGGCCGTGAACCCAGTGGCACGTTTGGCTGCTCCCAGGTGTGTGTCTGTGTCCTGAGGCACATGCACCACTTGTGCCTGCACTAACCAGCACAGCCCCTGCGTCCTCATGCCTGTGCCAGGGCATGTGTGCAGATGTGCACGTGGGGCTCTGTCACCAGCACAGGAAGCTTCTGTGGGACCTCAGGGTGCTGACTGGCTGAGGGTATGTGTGCCCCCTGCAGTGCCCACCGTGCCTGAACCCTCCTGCAGCTGCGGGGCTGCGTTTGGGGCAGGGGAGGGCACAGCTCCTGCCGGGCTGGGTGACACCATCCCAGTCCCTGCGTGTGGCATCATGCCCTGCCGGCCCTCCTGGCAGTTGTCACTTCCAGAAGAAATCTCAGGGGTTGCTGAGGGACACGGTTTCCTCCAATTGTCCCCGAGCTGTGGCGCTGGGCTGGGCACGGGGCTGAGCTCAGCCCACGGCCTTGGCACCAGGGGCACCAGCACCATGTGAGGTGGGGCGGCGAGATAAGGGGCCCAGACACAAAAGAGAGCAAAGCTGAGGCTGCCAAGGCACAGAGACGGGAGATTTCTGGACATGCACCTTCCAGAGGGACACCTTGTCCTTACAGGGAGGTCACGGCCAGGGAAGATTCTCCCTGTGCCCTGGCTGGTGGCTGTGCAACAGGGTTAGAGGGTGGCAGAGGATGGTGGAGCTGAGAAGCAAGTGGGAGGCATTCATAAAATGAGATCATAAAGAATCATTAAGGTTGGAAAAGCCTTTAAAGATCGATGCCAACCATCCCCGCAGCACTGCCAAGGCCACCACTAATCCATGTCCCCAAATGCCACATCCACACATCTGTTAAACTCCTCCAGGGATCCTCCAAGGACTCCACCTCTGCCCTGGGCAGCTGTGCCAGGGCCTGACCACCCTTTCTGTGATAAAAGTTTCCCCCATATCCAACCTAAATCTGCCCTGGGGCAACTTGAGGCTGTTTCCTCTCCTCCTGTTCCTGTTCCCTGGGAGCAGAGCCCGACCCCCCCCCCCCGGCTCCCCCCTCCTGTCAGGGATTGCAGAGCCAGAAGGTCCCCCCTGAGCCTCCTTTTCTCCAGGTTGAGCCCCCCCAGCTCCCTCAGCTGCTCCTGCTGCTCCAGCCCCTTCCCAGCTCCGTTCCCTTCCCTGCACACGCTCCAGCCCCTCGATGTCCCTCTTGTCATGAAGGGCCCAAAACTAAACCCAGGCTTTGAGGTCTGGCCTCCCCAGTGCCAAGTCAGGGAACAATCTCTTCCCTGGTCCACTGGCCAGATCCCATGGTTTTGCCATCTCTCCCAGCTCCCTGTAGCAAGTGACCTGGAGTAGTCTGATATTGGAGCAGCTGGATGGGAACATCCCATGTCACAGGGGCTGCTTGGGGCTTGCAACAGGCACTGCACCTGGCCAGGGGTCCCAGGACCCCTCTGAGCACAGCCCATCCCAGCATGGAGCAAGGTTGTAGGGCAGCCCCCAGCACCAAGGGGGTTTGGAGGAGGGAGAAAGTACTGGGTGGGCTGAGTCCTCTCCAGCCATGGGAGGACTGGAGCCATGAGGAAAATCCAGGACAGGGCCAGGTGCAGGGAGTCCAGCCAGCACAGACCACACCCCCCTGTTTGGAGGCACATCTCACGGAAAAAGTGACCCCTGGGCTCCAGGTTTGTTTTCTCGTCACGTCTTGTGCATTTTTTTTTTTTTTTTTTTTGAGGCTTCTTTGGGTTTTGATCAGCAAAGAAAGGTTACTGAAAAAAGAGTTACTGAGAACTGTTCCCTTGCAAGCTGCTTATTTTGCACGACTCGTTCTGACTGAGCAGCTCAGGCCTGGCGTGACTTGCTCCATCTGTTTTGGGAGAAGTCACTGTAAGGTCTCCCCTGGTTCTCCCACTGGGATTTGCTGGGATCATGAGCAGAAGCCCAAGGAAAGCAGCAGCTCTGCTGGTTCTGAAAGGGCTGTCCAGCCCTGGCACAGCTGCCCAGGGCACTGGTGGAGTCCCCATCTCTGGAGGGGTTTAACAACCATGTGGATGTGGCACTTGGGGACAAGGACAAGTGGTGGCCTTGCCAGTGCTGGGGGAACTTAATGATCTCAGAGGGCTTTTCCAACCTAATTAATTCTGTGATTCTGCTGCCCCACAGCAGCAATTTGGCAGTGGCTGAGGATCCACAGTCTGTGCTGCCCCATCCCCAGACAGATGGGTCCAGACACAGCCCACAGTACCTTCACACACTACCTCCCAGCATTCCATCAACTCCTTCCCACATCCCCCTTCAGCATCAGGAATGTGTCCTTTATTTAGCACCTGCTCATCTCAGCCCAGCCTCTACTTGCTGCCAGAAGCATCTTGAGGGGCTGGAGGTGGCCCAGCAATGCTCGGTCCTTCTGGCACACTTTGGGTATCCCCTCCCATCCCCTCCCATTTCATTCCATCCCATCCCATCCCACCCTGCAGCCACTGCTGCACGACTTCTCATCCACAAACAAGTCCTGAGAGTCAGGGTGACTCCTGGGCAGGGAGAGCTTCCTGCAGAGCCAGCCAAGGGGCTGTGGGAAGGCAGAAAGTCTGGAGAGACCCCTCCTCTTCCAGGCAGTTGTGTTTCCAAGGCTGCTGTGCCCCAAGGCGCCCTCAGGCAGATAACAGCCTCTTCACCGTGTCCTAGCCCTGCTGCCCAAAATCCACCAAAAGCTTCTTGAGAGGGTTAAGGTCTTGATTCTGCCATGTCCTCAGGGTGGATGAACAGCCAGGGAAAGGGCTGGAACAGGGCAAGGAGGGTTTGGACGCAGAGCTAACCAGGGAAGGAGAAGATCTCCAGGAAGCAGGAGGAAAGGCCAAGCTGTCCCCCAGTGCAGAAAGCAGCTGCGTGGCATCAGCAAGCAGCAAGCAAGGCTTTCTCCTGCCTGTGGGAGAAGCTGTTTGGAGGAATTTCACCCATGGATGTGCACTGCCCAGATGCTCTGACCCCATCATGCCCAGGTATACACCCCCCTGGGCTGTCCCAGCGCTGGGATGGGGACAGGTCGGGGAGCAGGGCCCGGGCAGAGGGGGCAGGTGGGCTGTGGGCAACCTGCCACGTTCTCCAGCCCAGCCTGGCCTGGCAGAGGGCCCAGGAGGCAAGTGGGGAAGGCTGCAGGAACTTGATAAGGGGTGTGGAGGGTGGGGACACGGGGCTGGCTCCGGGCCGCCCGAGGGGAGCTGTGGGCACAGCCGGGGTCCCAGGCAGCAGCCGAGCGGTGACGGGCGGGGCGAAGGGTGGGAATAGACACAAGCCTGCTTGGATCTGGCAGGGAGGGACTGTGATGCCCTCAGCAAGCAGGGAAAGCACCCCTGTAGCCTGGGATAGCTTAGATGCAGCTGCACCAGGGCTCAGTGAGCAGCCCGTGCCCAAGGGACATGAGGAAGTCGGAGCAAGGGAGCCCTGCTCTGCCTGGCACCACCTGCACATCCTTCTGCCCTCCCCCCCAGCTCACAGGACCCCATGGTTTGGAGCTACAGGGGGTTTTGGCTGGAGCCTGATGGTCCCCGAGCTGTCTCAGACATCAGAGTCCAAGGCTTCCTCCTGAACCTCTCTGAATGTGCCCCCAAGATTATCCCCCCTAGGGCCGGGCTGGCCATGGGCAAGAGTTGGCCAACTGTCCCATCAGTACTTGGTAATGCTTAGGCCTTCACAGTCAAGGATTGACTGGCACCACAGAATCATGGAATGGTTTGGGTTGGAAGGAACCTTAAAAACCATCTCATTCCAACCCCTGCCATGGGCAGGGACACCTTCCACCAGCCCAGGTTGCTCCAAGCCCCATCCGATCTGGCCTTGAACACTTCCAAGGGATGGGGCAGCCACAGCTTCTTTGGGCAGCCTGTGCCAGGGCCTCCCCACCCTCCCAGGGAAGAATTCCTTCCTAATATCCAATCTAAATCCCTCCTCCTGGAGTTTAAAACTGTTCCCAGTCATCCTGTCACTCTCTGCCCATGTAAAAAGTCTCTCTCCTTTTATTTCATAAATCCCCTTTAGGCACTGGAAGGGTTTCCTTGAAGTCTTCTTTTCTCCAGGCTGCACAGCCCCAGCTGTCTGTGTTCAGAGGAGACAGGCTGAGACCATCCCAGTGGCCTTGTGTGCCTCACCTCTCCCACCATCCTGGACAGGTGGGACACCAGAGCTTGAACACACCTGTATGGCCCAGGCAGGGCAGGGCTGGGGTGATCTTGTTCTGAGACCCCCAGGGCAGTGAGACAGAAGTCAAGGCAGGGACCTGCTGGCCCTCAGCCCTTGGAATTCCCATCAGGATAGTGCCAGCTGGTGCCGGAGCTGTGGGTCAGGGAGCTGGGGGGTGGCACAGAGGGCAGTCAGTCCTGGTCTGTCCCTCTGCTCTCTGTCCTCCCACCCACTGCTGGGACCACAGGCTGCTCTGTTCCTCCTGTGTCCCAGCACCTTGTTTCTCCTGGTGGCACATCCCAGGGAGGTGCCCTGGGGGGGGGTCCAGCTCCTGCTGCCCTGCAGGGGCTGCTCGGGACCCCCCTGCCTGCGCCGGTGCTGCGCGGCGTCACCTCCCACCTCCACCGCAGCAACCAGAACAGCCGGCGCTCCAGAGCCTGCCCAGCCCCTGCTGTGACCCAGACAGGCCCTGCTGCGAGGGAACAGGGGGTCAAGGGCCACGGGAACATCTGGAGGGAGGCGCAGCCCATCCCGCACCCGCACGGAGGGGCTGCCACGCACAGGCAGCGCTTGGGGGTCGGGGGGTGCCGGGGGCTGTGCCCCCAGCCCCGTGCCGTGCCGGCAGGGGGGTGTGCTGGCAGCGTCCCCTCGCACACAGCCGCTTCCAGGGCTCCCAGCAGCAGCACACAGCTGGTCAGCGGCCACAGGCACATCTGGAACTGCTCAGGACGGGCCGGGCCGCTGCCCACGGAGAGCACGGCAGCAAAGGGAGAGCTGGATGCTGGGGCAGGCCAGGCCTGGGTCGAGGTGGGGGACATTGCACCCCACTAGAGCCACCTCAGGACATGCTGCTGTCCCCCCTCACTGTCTCAGAGGGGAAGCCACGCCAGGAGTGCCTGAGGTCACTTGGTTGTCCAGCCTGGAGGCAGCTGAGGTCAGACCTCACCGGGGTTTGCAGCTTCCTCCCGAGGGGCAGCTCCGGTCTGTGCCCTGTGTGAGCAGTGACAGCCCCCAGGGAATGGCTGGAGCTGTGTCAGGGCAGGCTCAGGGTGGATCTCAGCAAAAGGTTCTTCCCCCAGAGGGTGGTTGGCACTGAACAGGTTCCCCAGGGCAGTGGGCACAGCCCCAAGGCTGCCAGAGCTGCAGGAGGGTTTGGACAACGCTCTCAGGGACAGGGTGGGATTGTTGGGCTGTCTGTGCTGGGCCAGGAGTTGGACTCAGTGATCCTTCAGGGTCTCTTCCACATCAGTTCTGTGATTCAATGAGTTTATGATTCTATGATTCTTGCTCCAGTCCTGCAGGATGTCATCCCTTGTCCCCAGGGCTGGGCTGCAGGGACTGCACGAGCAGCAGAGTCAAGGCAGGGTGCTGTAGGGATGCCATTCCAGCCACTCCAGCCAGGGGGAACAGGCTGTCAGCACCCCCTCACTGCCCACAGGTGTGTCCTGGAGGGACAGATGGGAAGGATGGACAGGAACACGGGACACCAGCAGACAGAGCAGGCATGAGCACAGCTGCTGGGAAGGGTCAGCCTGAGCAGCCCAGCTGCCCCTTTTTGGACCTGGATGTCTCAGCCATCCCTCTGGGCCTCAGGGTCCTCCTCCCACACAGCCTTTAGGTGGCATTCCTGCCTGGTCCCAAGGGAGAAGCCAGGAAGTTCTCAGACAGGCTTTGGAGCATCTCCTGGAGTTGGTCACCCCATGATGGGTGAGTGGGGCCACCAGCAGAAGGATAACATGTCCCAGTCCTATTCCCGCCCAGCAGCTGCACCAGCAGCCCAGTGGAGAGTCCCAGCACAGCCCTCCTACTCCACCATCCCTCTTCAGGCAACCTGCCTCCTCCCCTGGCCAAGAGCCCTGGCTTGTCAGGGCCTTCCCAAACCAACCTCCATCAGGGGGTGGAGCAGATGATACCTGGATGCTCCCCTGGGGGCTGGAGCCTGGCTCTGTCAGCTCTTGGCAGTGCCACAAGCATCACTCCTGTGTAAAACAGGCACCAGTTACACTGAAACAGGGCACAGTGGAGGTGAAACCCAGCCCCTGTCCTGCCCATGCTTTTCCCTCTCCCAGGTAGGTCTGTCTGCTTTTCAAGGCAAGGGTCTCCATCCATGTGGCTTCCCTGGGCTACTCTGGGCAATTCCTACCAGCCTCCAGCCCAGGGGGGCTCCTGCCTGGGCACATGGTGGAGTCTGTGCTGTCCCCTGCAGCAGCTGGACCATCTCCAGAGCATCTGCAGAGCACCAGCCAGGGCTGACCCACCACTGCCCACCAACACACTGGCAAGGGAAGGGGAAAGAGGGAGTGGTGTCCCAGTGCCAGAGTCAAAAACATCACTAATGAAGCATCAGTAGCTCATCAGGGGAAAGCAGGGCTGTTCCCAATTAGTCCTGATCTAGATTAGGCAAGAGAGGTGAGTAACAGCGTGGGCTGGACCCATGTAAAGTTATTGGCTCAACTAGACCAAAAAAAAAAAAAAAAAGGAAAGAGAAGAAATACCATATTCAGGTCTGGTTTGTTTATTCAGAAATAGAGAAAATTAAAACATAAGTACTAGGAAAAAATAGGCCAGCTCTAAATTCTGCCTGAGATGATGATTTTATTAGCAAAGAATCTGGATCTCAAGTTATGTCTCAAAACAACACAAAACCAGATGCAGAGGTCAATACTCTCCTGCCTAATAACAATGCTTTCAGTGACATCCTTAAGGAAGGGATGGACTCATCAGCATTGCAAGAGACTTTTTAAACAAAGTTGGCCAGCAGAGACAGCAAGATTTCACTATTAGAATCTGCAATTCAAGTTGAGACAGAGCATAATGAAAGCTCTGTTCCAAATGCAATCCCATGACATCACCAAGACTCAACAATTAACATCAGCTGCTTCCCAAGTAGTTTGAAAAATGGAGATAAAGTCATAACTCATCAGCTGAAACTATCCCATAAGAAAAATCTCTGGTATCCTTAATAAAAAAGGGGGCTTCAAGCCATTTCCAAGGGGAGCAATGGCAAAAGCAGCAGGAAATAAAGTAGGTGAAACTAAGACAAATGTTGAAAAAAATAAAACTCTTGCGGCAGAATCAAGTCCTGTGAACAAAACCCTCTCACCACCAACCAAAGAAAAGATACCTTGAAAGATACCTTAGCAAAGATTAACTTTGCAGGTTTGGAAGAGAATACTCAGTTGCAAAGAATAACGTGGGAATGACAAGAGTGTTGTCAGAATAGGCAAGTGGTGGAGTCACCATCCTTGGAAAAGGCACAAATCACGTGGATGTGGCACTTGGGGACACGACTTTAGTGGTGGCTTTGGCAGTGCTGGTTTAATGGTTGGGCTCGATGGTCTTGCAGAGCTTTTCAATCTTTAATGATTTTATGAATTTTAAAAGAAGGGATTAAAAAAAAACCCATAACCTAGAGCCTCGTCACGGGAAGGGTTAAGAGATCCTGCAACAACCACTTTGGCAGCTCCAGGTGCCTCCCACGGGAACAGAAAGGGAGGCAGATGAATGAGACACTCTGTCCATGGACTGCAGTGGCTCTGCATGGATGTGCCTGACAGGGATGTGTCAGGGATGGGACAGGGATGGGACAGGGATGGGACAGGGATGGGACAGAGATATCTCCACCGTCCCTGTTCCGATGGATGTGCAGGCCCCGTGAGCACTGTCAGCAGTGCTGCATCCACACAGCCAGATCTCTAACCCAGAACTGCGACCAAGACACGGATCATGTCTGCCAGAGCATCTCCCAGGAGGCCTCCTTGGCTTTGCTTGCTGCCATCTGTCCTGGAGGAAAAGCTGATGAGGTTCCACCACAAAAAAAATGCCACTATCAGTCCCCACTCGTTCCTGGCATTTCAGATCCCACAGTGACTTGCCAGCTATTAAGATATTAAGACATTTTGCAGTTTGGAATAGACAAACATGGCACTGCAATCACGATAAAGGCACCCAGTGGGAGTGGGAACAGTCTCCAGTACCCTGGGAAACCCTCTCTTATCTTTAAAGAAAGCTGCAAATACATGGCATTTGGCATTTTAGAGAGTGTTTATCAGCAGTGCTGATGGCAAAGAGAAGCTTCTTTAACTCTTGAAAGCCAAGAGTTAAAAAAAACCCCAAACCATCTTGTTTTGGACACTTTGTACTTGGCAGTCACGTCTCACATTCTCGGTGTGGGAAGATGACGGAGATGGTTGGATGGGTTCACCAAGGGATAAAACATTGTGACCTGAGGGCAGGTGCTTGCAGGACATTTGCTCCAAAGCAAAGGAGGAAAGCACAGAAAAGCATCGAATGTGTCGTGTTAGGGAAACTCAGAGAAGGGGCAAGGGTGCCCTGGGACAGGCTCCTTTCCCTGCCGAGTCCCACTCGGGGTTTCTCTGTGGATTTGGGCTTGTTCTGGGGCAGACAGGAGCTCCTCTTCTCTTGTGCCACCAGCCCCTCTGAGATCAGTCTCATACCTTCTCTGAGATTCCCTAACATGGCACATTCAGTGTTTTTCTGAGCTTTGCTCCTGCTTTGGAGCCAATTTCCTTCAGGCAGGAGCTTCCAGCAGCTCTGTGCAGTGAGGAGGGTCCAACCCTGGGAGGCCCTGACCCAGCTCTTGCTGGATCCTCACAGATATGGTCTCTCAGCACCAGGTCCAGGTCTACAGCCTCACTGCTCTCCCACTTCTAGCCTGTGTCCCAGGGGCCTGGTTCTGACAATGCCCTCCCTAACAGGAATATAAAACCCACAGGAAACTTTTCCCCACTTTAAAAATGCCCATGTTTTGCCTGGGGAGGGTAAGAGGGCACAGAAGGTGGGAGATGACCCCTGATCTGGAGGAATCACCAAGCACCAAGCAGCAGCAGGGCACTGGTCCTGTGCTTGCCCTCTTTCAGATGCACCAAACTGAAGACCATGAGGCCACAAACACGACGGGAGTGGTGCTGTCCTGTGACCACTGAGACCAGGAATGATCTCTTGGCTGCAGCTCCTCTGCCAGGAAGGCAGCCAGGCTGCGTGTGAGGAGAACTCAACCCCTGCCCTCTGCAATTAGTTCCAGTCATGGTCAGTGTTGAAATATGTGCTAATCCACACTTGGGCAGGCCCAGCTTTAACTCCCAGCCTTTGGGTCTCGTTGTATTAATTTCTCTGCTCAGTAAAAGGGCTCCCAAGTACTTAACTTGCTGGTTTGATTCTGCAAGGCAGCAAGCCTGATGTGATCGTGTGCCTGTTCCTCATCCCCTCCTGATGTGTGGAGCAAACTCAGGCAATGCTGACAGACTGCTGGTGGCCTTGGGAGGCAGTTCTTAAGGATTTAGGCCAGGTTGGATGGGGCATTGAGCAACCTGGTCCAGTGGAAGGTGTCCCTGCCCATGGCAGGGGTTTGGAGCAAGATGGTCTTTAAGGCCTTGCCAACCCAAACCATTCTGTGATTCTATGATTCTATTATTTTACTTTTTTTTTTTTTTTTAATTGGACAAATGTGTGGAAAGAGAGAAGCTCTGCTGGTTTCTCCCCCTGCCCACAAAACTCCTGCAGGGAACAATGTAGAAAACATTTTCATCGGTGTCCACATCTTCATGGAATCGATGATCCAGGCATGGATCTGTTACTCAGATCTCCATTATCCCAGTTAAAATATTGGCCCATGAGGAGACATCCCCTTGGAAACTTCGTGCATGGAACAGGACATCCGCTCCACCAGTTCCTTACCACTAGTAACAAACCATGCAGCTTCTGCCATCCAACCCAGCCACCCAAACTCCAACTGCTGCTCCTGCTCCTCAAGCTTTGCTGTCATGGGAAGCATTTACACCCCAGGGATGAGCAGAGACCTCAGGGCAGACTCTTCACCTTCCAGCACTTGCATTCCAGTCCCCACTCCAGCTCTGTGCATGCACCGCTGCTTTTGCACAGGGGGTTTTCCAGGATAAACAGCTGAGATGAACTCATGGAAATCTGTGCCTTGTTAACCCCGGTTAACACCCCCCAGCAGGAGCCTGGGGGCAGGGACGCCCTCGGGGGCAGCCTGGGTCAGCATTTGGGGCCTTCTGCTGGGCACCAGGGGCTGTGCAGGTGGCAGGGCAGTGGGGCTGGCAGGGCTGGACGTTCTGTTCTCCAGTCCTGTTCTCCAGCCCAATTACCAGCACCTCGGAGAATGAGGTCATTGCAGCGGCCAGACAGTCTGGGAAAACACTTTCACAGCTCCAGGAGGATTTCCTTTTTCCTCTTTTCAATTGTTCCTCTGTGCTGCCTCTCCCCCCTCCCCATCCATGTCCTCAGGCCTCCTTTGCACTTGGGCAGAGGAGGCAGCTCCTGTGTTATTCCCACAGGGAAGCAGGAGAGGCAGCCCCAGCCTGCAGAAAGGCTGCAGGGGTGCTGGGGGACACCCTGGTTGCTGCAGTGGATTCTGTTCTCCCTGTGCTATTGCAGAGGGAGTGGGAAGGGGGCCGTGGGAAGGAGGTGGCCACAGAACTTCTCCTGGAAGCCTCTGGTCAGCCCCAGCATCCCTGGGACTGATGGGGGGATGGCAGGGATAGTGGTTCTGTCCTTATCATCCTCTTGGTCATCTATTTGGGACAGTGGTGTCTGCTCAGAGTGACAGGCAGGAGGACCTCGATATTCTGCCACCAAAAATATGAAAGTCCTGGAAGATGGAAGTCTTCAGAGTAAATATATCCAAAACCATCTCCTGCAGCAGTGTTTGCCAGGATTGCTATGAGGTTCCCTTTGCTTCCCACTGTAGCTCTCAGATCCAGAGTTGCACAAGTCTGGACATGTGTCTCAGGACCCCGTCCATGGGTCCCCCTGAAGTTATTTCAGGAATCCTGTGACCACAGCTGCTGTTGTCCTCCAGGACCACCCTCAGCCTCCCATCTCTGCACACACAGTGATGTTCCCCCTGCCCTGACATCCCTCCCAGCCCCAGCACAGCCCCGAGTCCTCCCTGCTTCAGCAGGGGCTCCCTGGCAGGACCCAAGGGTTCCTCTCATGTTTAGCAGTGACCACCCTGTCCTCCATCCAGGGGGGTGGATGGGGTTGTGTAGGATGGGTCCCAGGCGATGGGCAATGCAGGACCAACCTGCAAGGGAAGTCCCTTGCCTTCCAGTTCATCCAACAGCTTTCTTGGGAAGCAGACAGCATTTGGGGAGCACCACCAGCAGCTTGGCAAGCGACTGGCTCAAACACAGCAAGGTTTTAACCATGCTAAAGCAGGGATCACTGGTCCCCTGTCCCCAGAAACATCACCAAAATGTTTCCCAGTGTCCCCATCACCGCTGCCAGCCGCCCAGCTCATCCTGCTGGTGTCCTGCCTCCCCTTCACTGCTCCCCTCCATCCAGGGAGCTCCGAAGGGCAGCAGCTGGATCACTCAGCATCGCTCTCCCAGCTGCTGATGGTTTGTCATCTTGTGCTGAACTCCTTGGCTTTGCATCCCCAGGGCCCTGTCCCCGAGCTGCTCAAGTGCCACCTGGTCACTGTGCTACTGGAGGACCCAAGCAAATCCCAGAATCCCAGAACAGGCAAGGCTGGAAGGGGCCAGAGTGGGGGCATCTGGTCCAACCTGCCCTCTCCAGCACAAGCACAAGCTTGGGACATGACACAGATCCCACATGGCATTGAGTGGCTGGCTTGGGGCACAGGAAGGACAGTGTTTGGACAGACTCTGAATGAAGAGGTGCCCCAAAGCCAGACTTTTGAGGGGAACATCCAATGAGCAAGACACCAAGGAAGAGGAACCCTCAGGACTTGGTGTCCTGGCACTCCTGGGCCAGCCTGGCTTGGAGGGAAGATGTGCCTGCAGGAGAAACCACGTCCCACAGCCACCGCCCGACGCTCCACGAGGCATCCAGGGAAAGAAGATCCACAAACACACTTTTCCAAAGGAGCTGCCAGACTCATCCGTGGCTCCATCACAGCCCCAGGCTCTTGCACTGCCCAGCCACTGCTGCCTTATCCTTTCAGTGTTTATTCCCACCACGTCTCCTCACTTTGGAAATTGCTCCCACATGCAACATCACCCTCCCCTCGAGCTCCCTGCCTGCCCTCTGCTCAGGGCAAGCGTTCCAGAGGGACTCTGCCAGGCTGCCTTAGACATGACCTCAGGCCAGTGTGCAACTTGCTCCAGGGGTGCCTGTTTTCCTCTGGGGGGAATGCACAGAACAGGGATACACAAACCCGCCTGATATGTTCAAAGAATTACTGAGCATCTGCAAGGAGAGGGAAAGAAAAACAAACACGCGGATGAAAGGATTCCTAGAACATGACAAAGAGGGAAGGAAAGGAGACAGGGATGAATAAGGCCACCCAGACAGGTCCGAGGATTTTCCAGGAGTCCACCATTCCCTGGAGGAGAGGGACCTCAGCTCTTTGGCCAGACTGTCACTGGCTGTCCCTGGGACATGCACTCAGACTGGCCACATGGTGAAACTTCACAGAGTCATGGAATGGTTTGGGTTGGAAGGGGCCACAAAGACCATCTTGCTCCACTCCCCTGCCGTGGGCAGGGACACCTTCCACTAGTCCAGGTTGCTCCAACCTGGTCTTGGACACTTCCAGGGATGGGGATCACCAGTGCAGAGCGCCTTTCTGCCAAGCATGGACATTGCTCCTTAACTCCCCAGCCTCTGCCCTGACCACTTGCAGCAGGTAATGGTTCTGCAGTTATTAAATGTGCCTCTTGTCCCTTCTGCATCCTCCCTAAGGAATTCTTTGCTCTCCCTGCATGAAACACACACCCCAGCGCACACTTTCTTTCCTGTCCTTGGCACCAGTCACGTCAGGCACATCCATCCACCTTCCACTCTTCCAGGGCTCACTCCACTGGCATTCAGAAGTCTCCCAGACACTGTTCCACAGCTCCTTTTCCCTGCCTCAATATCAAGCAGGTGGTTTATCAGGACAACACGTGATCTTCCAGAACAGGCAGAGGAGCTGCAGCTCTCGCTCTTCCCAAGAAGCCCCTTGGAGGAGGATGCTGAGACCAGCTCACATCCCTCTGGAGATATTCAGGTCTTCAAACTCCACACTGCAGTGCTGAGAGCTCAGGGAGGGATGACACTGAGTTCCTGTGCTGTGGAAACCCCCAGGATCCCTGGGAATAAGCAGGGATGGAGTCCTTATCCCTGGGGATAAGTCACTGCTCTGAGGCTCAGAGCTGCTCTTCACTGCTGTGAGGATCACAGGGAGGGATGTTGAAAGAGGGATGAGGGAGGATGATTCCCTTGGTCCCCAGGTGCAGGACTGAACCAGCAGGAGGCTGCTTGTTCTCAGCACTGGTTTTCATCCTGTGTGTGATCCGACAAGGAGGGGCAGGTGGGATGGATGGGAAGCTGCAGGGAAATAGAGCTCTCCAGGTAAAGGTGGGAGACAGACCCTTCTCGTGGCTTCAGCCTTTGGGCAGACTTTGCTGGTTCATAAAACAAATCCCAAAGTGCCTGAGAACTGTCAGTTTGGGATTGGAGATCCATGGCTGGCTGGATCACAGGACCAGCACAGTAGGGGAAAAGAAACAGGAGGGGACCAGCACAAGAAGCTCTGGAGCATGTGGAGAGCTCAAGAGGCACGTGGTCATCTCTCCACTGCTCTGTGTGCAACCCCAAGTCCAAGCCAGACCCAGGTCCATGCCCAGTTTCAGGTCCATGCCCGGTCCAGCTGCTGCTCAGTGCATGTCTGGAGAGCAGGTGCCACTCAAAAGGAATCCCAGGGTCCTTGGGGTCTGACCAACACGGTACAGGAGGAGGATCCTCCCAAGGAACCTGTTCCTAGCACTTCTCATCCAGGTGTCCTCTCTCCAGGGACCTCTCAGGCACTCGTGCCCTCATCTGCTCCCCACAGAACCCAGATCCTGCCCCCTGCCCTTCTCCCACTGCATCCACCTGGTGCTGGCTCATGTGTCCAGTAGGGAGCCAGTCCTGGGGGGGGGTGTGTGGCTGCAAAGCTGTTTCCTTGGGTGCTATTTGACCTCATGAAGGTGAGATCTCCCAGGGTGGAATGGGGAGGAATCCTGCCTCGATGGGGCACCATGGCAGTACAGGGCACCCTGGGCACACCAGCACAGGGCATGCTGAGCACAGGACACGAACTGGAGCTCAAAGGGCTCTTTCTGGGCTCCACAAACATTCCTGCTCCTGGGTCCCAGGCTGAGCTCTCGAGTCAGGCAGCGCCAGGACCATTAATAGTGCAGTGACAGTGTTTAAATTGGAGCTGCCACCGCCACAGACACAATAACTCCCCGTGCCCGAGGAGCTGATTAACAACGGCCCCGGGCTGCATTTTCCATCACCCTCTGCGGAGCAAGTGAGGAATTTGGCTGGAGGGGGGAAGGGTGAAAAGTGGAACTCTGGAGCTATGGTCCACCCTGCCATCACCAGGTCCTTCCCCGTGGCTGTGTCCTGTCCCCTCTCCCTCGTGTCTGGCTGCTGGAGCCCCTTCTGCAGAGCTTCAGGGCTGCGCTGCGACTTATTGTCGAGTGTTTACTGTCATTGCCGGGGAGACATTAGTTCAGATTATGTCAAAACAAAGTTATTCCAAACCCAATCCTAGAGAAAAATATTATTGTAAGCACTGATTGGCGAGGGGCGGTGTGTCCACCGCCAGCAGCCCCAAAGCCCAGGGGGTGGGGGGAGATAGGATCTTTGTTTTCAAACCAGGCTCCTATCCAAGAGCAGCCAAAGCCGAGGTAGAAGAGAGATTTTGTGAGGCAGCCAGGAATTCAGGTCAAAGCTTCATTTTCTCCAGGAAAAAAAAAAAAAAAAAAAAAAAAGGCAAAACAAAACACACAAAAAAAATTCCTTTAAACTGTAAAGAGAAAGTCCTGTTCCAGCCCCAGCCTTGGCCACAGAGCATATGTGCCATATTGTCCAGGAATTGAATGTAAGGAATCCAGATATGCCATGTTATCCAAGAATCACATGTAGGAAATCCAGGAGTGACTTGTTATCTAGGAATCACATGCTGGGAAGCCAGACACAGCCTGTTAGACAGGGATTGTATGCAAGGAATCCAGATGTGGCACATCAGATGGGGGCTGGATGCAAGGAATCCAGATGTGCTGTGTTACCCCGGAGCTGCAGGGACGGATGAGAAACAGGCAGACACGTGCAGGCTGCACCAAGCCCAGAGGTGCAGGTACCCAGTCTTGGCTCTGAAACAGATGAAAAGCAAAAAACAGCCTCAAAATCAGGGGCTGAGGCCGGGGACAAGCCCACAGGGTGAGGGACACGGTGGCCACCTTGGAGCAGGTCAGGGGGGAACAGGCTGGGGGTGGAGGTGGGGTCAGAGACCAGCCCTGGAGATGGGGGTCAGCAGGCATGGGGGGCAGGTGATGGATGGCTCTTCTCAGCAGTGCTGGACAATGGCCCCAGGGCCACCAAAAGAGGTCCAGGAGCAAGAGGGCCCTGGAGTACGTCTGGCAGAAGGAAGGGGATGCACCAAGGAGTGGAGGAGACGATGGAAGGGTATAAATGAGCCTAAAGAGGTGCAAATAAGGACAGCAAAATGCAGGCAAAGTCTCAGGAGAAATTCCCAGACAGTGAGATAGAGTGGGCAGTGGACACCTCTCCTGGGGCTGGAAGGGGGTGGATGGGAGCTGTGGAGCCGACTCCCCGGGGAGCTGGAGGGGACAGAACCCGGAGTCGCCGGCTGGGCAGGGAGCCCAGAGGTGCAGCCACCTGGCTCCAGCCCTGGGGGGCTGCGTGGGGACATCTCAGCAGGGTGGTCACTGAGACCACCCCAGGTGCCATGCCAGGCTGAGCACAGCCTGCTCGTCCCAGACACGGACACGGACGCCACTACCACCCCAGCACCTTCCCCAGCACATGTCCCCCGGGACCACCACCTGGTTTGGAAGTCTACAAAGTCACAGTCCCTTCCCGTGCTGCCAGGACATCTTCCCAGCAGCTGGGCAGAGCTTCAAACCAGCCAGTACCATCCCCTGGCACTTAAGATTCATCTGGTGCCATCCCCTGAGAATAGGTCCATCACTTCACTGATGGGGCAATGCGGTGCCAGCCCACCATCCAGCGCTGTGAGCTTCCCACAGCAGCGTCCTTTGGGGCTCAGGTGTGCTGCTCTGACTACTTCCCCTCCCCTGCAGGACATGGTTTCTTACATCTGCTGCTTCTCCCAGCCTCTATTTTCGTCGCTCCCTCCCGCCCGTTGAACCAGAGCCACGGAAATAAAGCGCTGGGCGGCTCTGGGGACCGGCCAGAGCACGGGCTGTGCAAATGGCACCAGGCAACGTGCCCAACATTATTCTGGCACTGAAACAGCCTTTTAGAGACTGGCCAGAGCCCTCCCCTTCCCCAGGGCTCCCGGAGGAAGGGGCACCCTCAAGGTGGAGGTGGAATGTGCCCCGGCCACGGAGATACAGAATCAGTAAATTGCCCCTTGTTTTTTTTTGAGGAGGAAGGAGCAGAGCAGGACAGAGTGGGCAGGGGGTGGGACAGCAAAGGTGCCCCCAGGCAGATGGGTAGCATGGCAGCAAACATCCAACTGTATCCATGGGTGTTCTGGGAAAAGAGCCTGATCCTGCCTGTGCCATCTTGTGGGTGACTCCAGGCAGGCATTTCTCTGTCCCACTGAGCTCCTTTTGCAGACACACAGGTGGTGTCAGTGCCACCCTTGTGTCCCAGCATCCTCTGCTGCTTGTCTGTACTGTCACCTTTGGTGGCTGATATTTCCATCCCATAATGTCTTCTGTTCCTCTGCACTGTCTTGTCCATCTCCTGCATCATGTCCAGTGTCCACCACCATCCTGGTTTCATGGTCCTCTGTGGGTTTCCTGGGCTCTGAGAAGCTTTTTGCTGCTGGACGTGGACCTGGGCCCACTTTTCCTGCAAGCTCTCTGACCCTTTTTTGGCTGGGTGCCCCCTAACAAAGGGTAATGCCCTGACAGGAGAGGGGAGACAGGGCAGGGTCGGGCTCTGCTCCCAGGGAACAAAGGACAGGAGGAGAAGAAACAGCCTCAAGTTGCTCCAGGGGAGGTTTAGGTTGGATACTGGGGAAAATTTCATCACAGAAAGGGTGGTCAGGTCCTGGCACAGCTGCCCAGGGCAGTGGGGGAGTCCCAATCTCTGACAGGATTTAACAGACATGTGGATGTGGACATGGATTAGTGGTGAGGGAATGGTTGGACATAGAGGGCTTTTCCAAACTAAATGATTCAGTGGTTCTATGACACTTAAAGGCTGTGCACACACCAGCTGGTTCCCCACAAGGGCCATGAAGGAATGGGATGAACACCATGATTTGATCCTCATCTGCAAAGGTTACCTGGAGAATTTCTCCTACGGGCTGGCCCCAGCCCAGCTCACAGAAAGATATTTTGTGGCAGTGCCAGAGCTCCAGGCAATGGCGAATCCTCCCTGCATCCAAAATCTCCTCCAGTGCCTGGTGACCCTGGAGGAGTGGGAAACTGCAGCTCGTTTCAAGGCTGAATTTGTCTAAATTAGGTTGCTAGCCAGTGGACCGTAGCAGGCATTTGTCAACACTCCCAAAAGCGTCCCCCTCCAGGAAACATCTTTATGTGTAAGTACCTATAAAAATGGTGATGTCACCCCCCAGGCCCCTCTGAGAGAGCAGGACAAACCACTCCCCACATCCTGCAGTTCATTTCCCAGCCCCTGGGACGGGGGGTCCATGGCCAGTGGACAATCACGACTGGTTGCACATCCCCCTCTCTCCACCAGTCCCTGGCTCTTGGCAGGTCTCCAAGCCCTCGGTGTTGTCCTGTCTTTCCAAGTCTTGATCAGTGTCAATGTCAGCATTTCAGGGGCTCTTCCAGCAGCTCATTCCCGGCTCCAGGGTGTAAATGAAACAGCCCTGTTGGTCTGTGGTTACACGGCCTCCCCAATTACAGATGCTAATTGCTTTCTCCCCACCCCTAGGACTGAACGTGCCTCTCTGCTTTGACCCAAGCCCAGGGTGGGGTTCTCTCTGGAATACTTATGGTTTTCCTTGTTACAATTAGGCTCCATTTGTTTTACGCAGGGCTGGGATTTGGGGTTGGCTTGACTCGGTCACCCTAAATGCGTGTTTTCAAATGCTTCTCACTGCCCCCAGCCAGTGACAGCTCCCTGATTTCTTTGGCTTCCTCTTCTACCACCAGCAGTCCTGCCTGTCGCTGGAGCCCTCCCTGTTCCCCCTCCTCCCTGGGGTGTGCTCTGCCCTCTCCAGGTTGGGCCTGGGGTTTGACACATCCCAGGCTCTCAGATGGAACCTTTCTCCATGTCAGAGGAGATACCTCCTGCCTGCTCTGCATAAGACATGTCAGGACAGCTGGGAGAATCCCGTGGGCCACATGGACTCTGCTGGAATCGCCAGCCATGGGTATTCCATCACCACACCTACAACCTTATCCTGTGTCTGTCCACAGCCAGCCTGCCAGAGCCCTCCCCAGGTGAATGGGCCAGCCCAGCCAGGAGCCTGGATGCTCTGCTGGCTCTCAGGTGAAGGTGAAGGTGACCCCTTTCTGAGGTCTTCACCAGCCACCAACATCCCACTGTCCCAGGAGATGCCACCAAGGCCTCTTCTCCCATCCGGTGGCTGCTCCACACCACCAGCCTTCCCCTCATCTGACTCTGCCTGCCCAGCATGACTCACTCCTCCAACGTGCAGGGCTGAGGCAGCAGGATGAGGAAGAGGGGAAGGCAGGCTGCCCCTCTCCAAGGCAGCAAAACAGAGTAAACCCTTTGGCCTTCCTCCAGCTTCCTTCCCTCCCTCCGTCCCACGTTTGGACCGGGCTCTCCCGCCTCTCTTCCCACCTGCTGCACCAGCCAGGCCAGGCCGGCCCTCCCCCTGCAGCTGCACATCCCCATCCAAACCGCCTCTGACAGCCTCTTCCCTGGAAGAATTATTTCGGGCTATGAAATCATGGCTTTTGGGGCACTGTTGAGATGTCCTTGAATGAGTCCCAGGTTTTGCTAACACCTCCCACTCTAAATTTACAGTCCCGGCCGGTCACGCCAGCGATTGTTTTGCGTTTCAGCAAATTGACCTTTCAGATGTCCAAACAAACACTCCAGTTCATTGATGGCCGGGGCCAGCACAGCCACACTGCTCTGGGGGCCTACAGATCCCCCAGCCCCGGCCCAGCAGGTCTCCTGTCATCAGCAGAGCCCACTTGCTCCTTCCCCTGACGGTGTCCAGATCTGGAATGACAAGCTCTCATCTGTGATTTTTAGAAGCTCTCGAGCAGTGCTGTTTCTGACTGCACAAGACACCCCTTAAGCCTCTACTAGGCAGCTCCAGGGAGTGACTCTCCCTCCTCAAGCCTTTCCTGTAAGCTGCAATCACGTTTCCCCTAAAGGACCCTGTCTCTAATTAGAGGAGCTAAGCTGCCTGCAGGGTGGGCTGTGGATGCCAAGGCCATCAGGAGTTGTCTGCTCCTCTCCTGCCCCTGGGCTGAGCCAGAGCATCTCCCTGCAGCCACTGCCTGCCCGGGGTCACAGTGCTCATCCAGCCCCTTTATCAGCTCTTCCAGAGCTTGAACAGTCCCTGCTGGCAGCAGCGTTTCATTCATTCCTCATCCCGTTTTCCATCCCTGTGAGGTATTTAAATACTTTACCTTTGGGATTGGGTTTTTTTTAATTCACAGAGTCCCTCGCCACATTTTTGGCAGCCCTGGGGACCAAGTCCCTCCCAGCCACCTTTGTTCCCTTGGTTTGTTTGCCCAAACTCATGATGCTCCTGGCCATGGTTTCACTGAGTGTCTCCTGCCACTGTATTTGTAACGAGGGTTGAGCAACAGCACGAGGAGACTTCGTGTTTCTAAAACCACCTATTTTTGGGCCATGCGCTCAGCAATGCTGGGGCTGAGCTCAGCCCTCCAGCCACGTGCACACCCCGACCTCCTGGACACTCGTGCACCCTGTCCTGCCTCGTGGGACATGCCAAGGGGCTCAGATCATCAGCACAGGTCACTCACAACAGTAGCACCACACCTGGGGTTGACCCTCTGCCCACCAGGCTCCCTGAACTCATACATGTGGTGCTGGCAGCAGAGGTGTCCAGGGGGCTGATGGATCCTGACACACACCGGTGCTAACCTGAGCTCCCCACAGATGTGGAGCAGCTCTGCTCCATGGCCCATCTGACATTGACTATCCCTGGATCACCACGCGGGGTTTCGGAGGTGCCGTCAGCGCAGGCGTCGGTGACTCATGGAGTGAGAACAGGCAGTTCTGCGGGACAGGGGAGCCCAGGGAGACAATAACACTCTGAGATTTATTCCACAAAGCAGCCTGAAAACAAACCCCAGGAATGTTTATTATTTTTCCTCTGTGGCAGGGAAATAAAGCCCGATTGTCTCCCGCCTGGAAATGCTGGCATCCCCACACACGGCTCCTCCGCTGAGATAGCGGAGCACACGGACACTCCCAGCCCTGAGTCAGGGCTGCCTCTCCGTGGCCTGCTCTGCAGAGGAAGGGAGATTTATGGAGTGACTGAATCCCTGGGATGGAGCCCACTGGGAAAGGTCACACCGAGCCACAGGAGCACCTGCCACAGCCATGGACGTTTGGGGTTTCTTTCCCTGCAGCACAGCCCTCAGGTTGAGGGTGATGGACATTGAGGAGGGACCCATCACCCCTTCCCTGGAGCTCCTTCCCCTTCCCCGTGGGGATACATTGGTGGCAAAGGAGGGCTGGGACCTGCTATGGGGCTGCTCATGTCAAGTCCACATCTTGCACACCTTGTGCCCTCCTGTCACATCCTTCTGGGCCACAGAACCCCTCCCTCCCCTCCACGGCACCCCCAAACCCCCCTCCTGGCTCCAGCAAGGCCAGGCAAGGTAATCCTTGGGATACCACCAGTCAAACACCACTCAGCCCAGCCCAGCTCAGCTCCTCTGTGAGAGCAGGCAGCAGTGCTGGAGTTAGTGGGCCAGATGTCAGGGACTGTGGGTGCCCAGACAGCACAGAGTCACCCCAAAACACAGCTGGTCTCACCCTACACAACACCCCATCCAGGTGCTCTCTTGCCCTGCTAACACACCTCTTCCAAGAGCTGCAATCCTTTGCATCCCTCCCTGGGTGTCATTCCCAACAGCACCGGTGCTGAATCCCCCTGGGGTGCCATTCCCAGTGCTGAACAACCCTGGGGTGCCATTCCCAGTGCTGAACAACCCTGGGGTGCCATTCCCAGTGCTGAACAACCCTGGGGTGCCATTCCCAGTGCTGAACCCCCCTGGGATATCATTCCTAGTGCTGAATCCCCCTGGGGTGCCATTCCCAGTGCTGAATCCCCCTGGGATACCATTCCCAGTGCTGAATCCCCCTGGGGTGCCATTCCCAGTGCTGAACACCCCTGGGGTGCCATTCCCCAAAGCTGCACCCTCCCTTTCCCAGGAGCAGGAACAGCAGCTCTGAGACTGGTCCAGGGAGGGGGGTTTGGGGATGGGGGAAAACACCCCTGGGAAAAGGGCCTTGGGAAGGGCAGGTGTGGACAGCACTGGATGAGCAGCCCAGCAAGATTCCAGCACGTCCAGTGCAGCCTCAGTGGGTCCCAGGCTGGGAGAGCAAAGGATGAGCTGCCCCAGAGGAGGAACTGAAGCCACTAAAGGTGGATGGCAGGAAGGTGGAGTCACAAAAACCCCCAGGTGAGGAGACAGGGAACAGTGTGCCCCTGGGCAACGCTGCCACCTTGCGATTCCCAGAGGTGGGCAAGGATGGAGAGAGCCCTGGGGGCAGTGCCAGTCCGTGCACACCGAGGGCAGCCACCCCCAGCTCATGTTTTCCACTCCTCTGGCCGGGGGCCTTCTCTGTGATCCGGCCTTGCAAGTTTTTCCAGCTTTGAGCTCAGTCCTGCTGCAGAACACACAGGCTTGGGAGGGCTGGAGCCCGTCCCGCTCCCTGCCCTGTCTCGCAGGGCCCAGCCCTTTACAAATCGAGAATGTTTATGTAAAATTATTAAAAAAAAAAAAACCTGACATAGAGTTAGGGAAGCCCTGAGACAACAAATGAACATGAGTGTGATACTGAGCTTCAAAAGGGCAGGCAGAACCGGTCTGTGCCTCATAAAATAATGAGTGACTATTAGGAAAAGGTCCTTAAATACCACAGATTAAAAAAAGAAAAGCAAAAGCATCTGGCACGGCCCGTTCGCAGAGAACATCTCTTGCCTGAGAAACTTAATTGTTTTGTCGGGAAGAATTACTGGGAGAGGCAAATTAGAGCTGGATTTTGGATTGGTGCCTGTTCTGATGGCCCCAAAGATTAGCACCCACACACATCTCAGTGTCCCGAGCAGTGTCACACCAGCCCTGGCCCAGCAATGCCTGGGAACTGCTGGGGACATGGGGGATGTGTCCTGGTTTGTGTGGCCACCAGCCACCCTAGGAGAGGTCCAGGGGCTGTTCCTGAGCCTTGGGGACACCAGGTCCAAAGGGATGAGCTGCTGTTGCCCAGAGGGATGTGAGAGAGGCAAAGGGAAGCCCTTGAACCCTGGGGTCCCATGGCTGGTCCGTGGGGAACATCCTGTGCAGGGTCTGACCCGGAGAGCCTGAGAGGACAGTGAGGAGAGCAGAGTCTTCCTGCTGACGGGGCAGCAGGATCATCCCTGGGCCACCAGCTCATGCCCAGAGTCTGGGAGGAGCCCAAAACAACCTGCCGTGGTGCCCTGGAGAGGATGTGCAGCTCCATGGGCAAAGTTGGTGGGGCGGGAACACCCTGGAGCCGGGTCAGGTGCCAGAGCCAGGAGGGGAATGTCCCATCCCAGGCAGGTGTGCTGGGCAAACAGCTTTAGCTGCAGTCTGTGATGGACAGCCCGGGGCCTGGGGGCTCCTCCTGCATCTTCTCCCTTTACCTTTTATGCAAAACTTCCTTCATGATCTGGATTTTCTGTTACAGCCCCTAGTGGTGGCACCTCCCAGAGCCTTCAGCCCCTCAGGCACGACTGTCCCCTGTGGGGAATTGGAAAATCCCAGAGTCCCTGAAGTGGGAGGGGGCTCGTGGAGGTGTCTGACCCAGCCTCACTGCCCCAGCACAGCAACTCCGAGGTGAGGCTGCTGCCTGGGGCCGTACCCAGTCAAGCTCTGAACATCTCCAAGAGCAACGTCCCACCAACCACCCTGTTCCAGTGTTTGGTGGTTCTCACAGGGGGAAAAAATTCCATCAGGGAAAAGTCAGACAGTTCCCTGTGCTGCAAACAATCACCTCTGGTCCTGCTGCAGCCCAGCAAGCCAAGGCTACCAGAATCTATGGGGCATGGAACAGTGCAGCTCCCGGTGCCTCTTCCCTGCTGGTCCCCTCCTCCTCCTCCTCTTGACCCCCACGGCCCTGCTCTGACACCCTGGACAAGTCTCCTGGTCCAAGCAAGCGTGTGCTCTGGTGAGGGGATGGGTGGGAGCAGGGGCTGTGATTCCCTGGAGCCTCTGAGGTTTGGGATTGCAGGGGCTGTGATTCCCTGGAGCCTTTGCCCTGCAGGGATTTGGGGCTGAGAGCCAAGGGCAGTGCAGAGGGCAGCGAGGGCAGCAGGGGAAGTGGAAGAGGGCAGAGGCAGGGAAAGCTTTGGAACAGCCAGAAGGGAAACATCCATTCCCTCAGGGCAGACATCGACCCCAAGCATGAGTGAAACCAGACCCGGGGGGGTGAGGGAGAGAGAGATAACAGCACAATTAGGGTGCAACTGGAATCCTAAACCGTAGCTTGCCTGCTCTGCTGGGGAAAAAGAGCAGAAGAAATAACAAAAGACAGAGAAAAGAGCGGAAAAAATAACGAGACCTGCCCCAGGCACGGGCTCCTGCCTGCAGGGATGCAGCCTGTAAGTTTAAAAATCCCTGCAGGAGCAGGAGGCTGAGAGCCAAAGCCATGGTGGGGACAGCACCCTGAGCCCCCTGTCAGCAGGGATCAAGGTGGGTGAGCAGCTGGGGGCTGCAGGGTGGGAGCTGGAGGCAGGTGGAGGAAGCCCCCCTGTCCTACACCCCAATCCCAGCCTTGAGCACCCAGAGACGCAGCCCTGAGCTCGAGCCTGTCTCAGCCTTCCCACTGGATGTCTGGCAGGGTGTGGGGAAACCAGCTGCTCCCACCCAAAACCCCATCAGAGAGGTCAGAAATCGTCAGTGGCCACAGGTCTGCAGTGCTTCCCCCAGAGCCGTGTCCATTCCCACCAACTCCAGCCACGGGCCCAGAGGGCGACTGGGGACAAGCCCAGGGATGGCAAATCCCATCAGTGACCGTGGTCTGAGAGATCTGCTGGGGCTGCACTGCCCTGGGCTGCTCAGCACGGGGGATTTAGGATCTTAGGACACCGTTTAGGGCCCTGCAGCCACATCCCAGCTCAGCACCCTCACCCAGCAAAGCTCCTGAGCGATGTCCAGCCTTGCACTGTCTGTCACCCCCTCCCACAGGGACAGACCCCTGCACATCACAGGGGGGGTTCTGGGCAGTGCCCTCATACCAGCCTGGGAACAGGGGGCTGCCAGTTTGGGATTATGGGATGTAATCCCCGTTGGACCCCCAGCGCTCTCGTTACAGGACAGAAAACATAAATTAGTCCCTGGGAATCGACTCTGAGGGGGTCTCTCCTCACCCCTGACTCCACAGGCAGCGCTGGGGGGAGCTGCCCCTCTCTGCCCACACGCCCTGCCAGGGGACAGGGCAGCCCCCAGGGCACTGCCAGCCCCAAAGGGCCGCCTGGTCCCCGTCCCCAGGCGGTTGCAGGAGCATCCCAGGATGTGCCTGTTGGGAGTGGGAACACAGCCCATGAATAGCTCCAGCTGTGCTGGGAGCTGGATCCAGGCCACGACCGTGGCAGCCCCTCCTGCTCCCCTTGCCAAAGGGAACAAGCAGGGCACGGGGCTCTGGCTGTGCTGCCACCACACGCAATCTGTCTGCAATGCTCCCTGGCCAGCCAGGGGGGCTGGGCAGCTGCAGCCTGGATTTATATTGAGCAGGGCCAAAGGTTGGATTATTTAATTAATTTTTAATTTTTTTTTTTTTTTTTATTGTACAGCAGGAAATAGCTGGGATAGTTACATACCTGGCAAGGTGGCTGAGGAGCTGGGGGCCAAAGAACACAGAGGATCTGGCACTGCCTGGAGCGTTCTGGGGTGCTGTGAGTGGTGCTGCACTGTGCAAGCCCCCAGGGCTGTGTAGTGGGACACAGCAAGGACCCCACGTATGGCCAAGGCTTCAGGAACTGGTGGAGAGTGGCCAGTATGAGCTGAGTGGCTTAGAATCATAGAATCATGGAATGGTTGGGGTTGGAAGGGACCTTAGAGCTCATCTCACTGCAACATGGGCAGGGACACCTTCCACCAGCCCAGGTTGCTGCAACCAGGCCTTGGACACTTCCAGGGATGGGGCAGCCACAGCTTCTCTGGGCAACCTGTGCCAGGGCCTCCCCACCCTCCCAGGGAACAATTCCTTCCCAATATCCCATCTAACCCTGCCCTGTATCAGTGGGAAGCCATTCCCCCTCATCCCATCACAGAAGTCTTCTCTGACTCCTTGACCCCCAAATCCTCCTTCTACCAGCAGACCAAGAGTCCTTCCTTTGCTGAGGGATCAGACCAGGTTCCTCCTGACCCTGCTTTTCCATCCCCACGGGGATCCTCCAGCCCTGTCCTCTCCAGCATGGTCAGCCTGGCTGCACCTTCTGACCTGAGAGTTTCCTTTTATAGACTCTCCCTGAGCAAGGAGGGGGGGGGGATTTTTTTTTTTTTTTAAAGATTGTTTCTTCAACATATCAGCCTTACTGAGAACTCTGAGTTGGTCCTTCAAGGCTTCTCAGAGGGCTGTGAGTCTGGGAATTGCAGGGTGTTGAGGATTGCTCTTTGGAAACCTCATCTGCACACGGGTTATAACAGTCCCAGGAAATCATGGTCCTGTGAAACAGCATCAAACACCCTCCTGCATTCGAGAGTCAGAGATGTGTCTTTCCCACCTGCCTTTCCCAGTGCTGTAAGAGGTTCTCTGCCTTCCCCTGCACCGCCCCAAGGCTCCCCCCTCCATCCCCTCCAGCAGGGGTGAACAGCACAAACACAGCACCCACACAGGCTGACACATCCTCAAATACTTTCCCAGCTTACAGCAGTTTTCGTGGACCTCCTGAGCCAGGGCTGAGCCCTTTGCTGTGATAATCCCTGGTGGATTTTTCTTCCATGAACTTGAGCTGAACCCACCCTTTGCACACACGTGAGCTCCTGGTTTACTTGTTCTCAGAGATAATCCACAGACGAGATTTCTTCAGCCCGTGTTCAAAGTGCCTTAAGACAAAAGCCCATCATCAGGCTTTTGGAAATCTGGGATTTATCCAAGCATCCTTTGCCTCCAGCCCAGCCTAGGCTGAGCTCAGCCCTGCAGGGGACATCACCTGAGTGCCCCACTCAGTGTAGGAAAGGAAAGTAACCAACCAGCCAGCCCAGAGCCAGCCCTGATCACACCTCCCCAGTACCACAGGGACCACCATGGATTGCCAGGACCACCGGGGAGCATCTTCACCTTCCCTTCAGACCGCTGGAAATCTCTCAGCCATCTCCAGCAGGTCGTGCTGCCTCTGCCCATGCTCTCGTGTTACCCTGTCGCTGATGATTTAAAGTTGTTTCCGCTGTCTGGGCTCCTCCTCCTCCTCCTTCTTGAGATAATTGCTGAGATTTCCATTTTGCCAGATTCCTGGCCTTTCCCTGAACTTACTCCCTCAAAGCTCTCTCCGAAGGACCAGGCAGCTGCCCTGTGCTATCCTCCCTCTCACGTGCTTCCCGGGAGTTGTGACGTAGCCGTTCCCAGCCCTCAGCCTTCACTTTGCTGCTCTCCCTCCTTTCCTTTTCCAAGACACTGACTGCACATCCTCTTCCAGCTGTGAGTTAGGATAGACCCACCACTAGCCTGCCTAACCAGGTCATTTGGATCAACATGGGCTGGAGAGCATTCAGAGGAGCAGCTCCAGCCAGGAAATCCAAAGATGCAATCCCCAGGCAAAGTCCTCCAGCGCTGGAATCCTCCAGCAAAGGGAGGGCAAGACTCAACAGCCAGGAGGGATTGGTTGACACTGTTTCAGCCCCAAGACAACATGTCATCGAGCTCTAGGATGGATGAACTCGGGGGGGGCGGAGTGACATGATCTTTAAGGTCCCTTCCAACCCCAAACCTTTCTAGGATTCTCTCAAGCCCATGATCGCTGTCACCCAACCCACTGTCACCTTCTCACCCCGTTGCTCTCACTCAAAGGGACTCATTTAGCTTCTCTGCTTGCTTCCCCTGGATGTGTTACACAGTCTGCATCTGGTGATTTGGCTCCAGCTGGAATTGGCAAAGCTCAGCTCAGGTTCAGCTCAGTTTAAGAAACTAATAATGGTTTAACCTATTTGGCTCCACTCCCCCACAGACCACACCCCCATCCTTATTTGGGAAGGATGGGCAGGGGATGAAGCAACAGAGGGATCCCCCATCCCTCCTAATAAAGGTAAGCTGCTGGGGATTCATGGATGCCCCATGAGAAAGAAAGGACTGGGCTCCAGGAAATACTACAAGAGCCTGAGGATAAAATAAATAGTGGCAATTAGGCACAGCAGCCCATCCTCCTTCCTAAATAGCTGTAGAGTTGGGAGTTGGAGGAAATTACAAACTGATTTTGAAGATTCAGATACCCAGATACCATCTCAGTCCCAGAGCAGACAGAGTTGGGGTGGCTTGACCTCACCAAATGTCCAGCAGTGCTTTAGGATCATCACAATGGACCTCCCCAGGTAAGGTCTGGACTGCCCTGGGATCACTGCGGTGTCCTCTTGGACATCAACCATTCTCCACGAGAGCACTGAGTCATCTTTTCCAAGTCACAAGGAATCCCTTGCTTATTTACAGCCACTAATCCACTCATTAATTCCTGCCCCAGTGAAAGTTTGCTCCTTATTACTTAGCTGGACTTTACTAACTCCAGGTTCCACCCCCTGGATCTGACCCAGCCTGTCCCTGGCGCTTCCCAGGATGTGGCAGTCGCTCCCCGAGGTACTGGGGTGGACCAGAGGACACTGAGTCACGAAGGTGCTGTTCCACGAAGGACTCTGAGTCACGAGGGTGCTGTCCCCTGCAGGGTGCTGAGTCACGGGGCTGAGCTGTGCCAAGGTGCTCATGATGAGCTGAGGACATGGGAGCAGGGAGGCAGCAGCAGGGGGAACCCCACCTGGCTGTGGGAAGGGCTGTGAGGGAGGGGAAGTGGGTGTGGGAGGTGGTGGGGTGTGACAGAGCAGGCAGGGGATGTGTGGGTGACAGCTGAGCTCTCCAGGTGTGTTGGATGTGGTCAGGGTGGGAAGGGGAAGTCCCCGGTCACGGGAAGAGAGGAGGTGGCAATTGGGTTCAGTTGGAATGGGCAGAACTCAGCTCAAGTTCAGCTCAGTTCAAGAAAATAATTATGGTTTGACTTATTTGGCTCCACTACCCCAGAGACTTGCCTCGTTTGGGCAGGATGGGCAGGGGGTGAAGCACCCAAGGGATCCTCCATCCCTCCTACCAAGGATGAGAAAGGAGGGAGCATCAAGCATTGGGGGCGCAGGAGGGGTGGGAGCACCAAGGACTGGGGGTGCATGAGGAATGGGAACACCAAAGATCTGGCCTTTGGGGGGGTGGGAGCATCATATAATGGGGGTGCAGGAGGGGCAGGAGCACCACACGCTGGGGGTGTGGGTAGGATGGGGTGCAGGTGACACAGGTACAGAGGCTGGGGCTGATGTGGGAGCACCGTGGCCAGGGGGTGTTCTCGGCGTGGCAGGGATGTCTTGTCATATGACACGGTGACAGGCCACAGCCAGGGAACGTGTCCTGTCCTAGGGGGCTGTGTGGGATGTGGGCAGCTCTGTGGTGGGAGGACAGCCCTTCCCAGCCCTGTAAGAGGTCACGAATCAGCTCCGTGAGCTGCTCCCCCCGTCTGCCCGCCCTTCCCACCGGTGTGATCTGCGTCCAGCTCTGAGCTGGGCTGTGCTGATTTATATCTCAGCCTCTCCTTCCTACCTGGTCCTGAGCCACGTGGGTGTTGGGGCCAGGGCAGATGGTTCAGTGACAGCAGCCCTGGGCGCCATCAATCACAGCAACAGCAGGATTTACAAACTGTGAAGTCGGGCAGGAGCCCAGTGATGCAGCAGGGGGGGTCATGGTGATGAATGACGTGTGTTAGTGGGCAAAATCCGCCAGCCCCTGGACACCAGGGGGCTGGGCTTTAGGGGAGAACTGGACAGTTCAAGGGCTGACAGGCCCTGGACACATTTGGATGCTGGGAAAGGAAAATGCTCCATCCTCTTAGGGTGTGAGTGTGGGGCCCCCGCAACCCACAGCAGCGCTGGGGTGTGAAAGCCATCCTGGTCCTGCTGCCTGTCACCTCCTCAGCCGTGGAAACATCACAGAACCATTAAGGTTGGAAAAGCCCTCTGAGAACATCGAGTCTGACCATTCCCTGGCACTGCCAATGCCACCACCGACCCACGTCCCCAAGTGCCACATCCACATGGCTGTTAAATCCCCCCAGGGATGGGGACTCCACCAGTGCCCTGGGCAGCTGTGCCAGGGCCTGACCACCCTTTCAGTGAAGAAATTTCTCCTAATACCCAACCTAAACCTCCCCTCTGCCTCTGCCTGCCCAAGGGGGCTCCCCACGTCCCACCAGGCTGGTACCCCACAGCACGTGTGGGGCAGGGCAGTGCTCCAGTCTGGGGGATGGAGGTGGAGCAAACAGAGAGGAGGCACCTGGGAGGGCTGGAAAAGTACACACTGAAGGGATCTGATTGCTCCATAAGCTCTGGGGATGGATTTGGGTACCAAGGCAGGGGAGCAACAGCACCCAGACTGGGATGCCTGTGGTCCTGTGAGGTCTCAGGCATGAGGAGCTGCTCAGAGCAGGAGCTGGATGTGTTCAGGGATGCTCAGAGCAGCCTCCAGTCTGCATCCCGCCCCTCACCCCACAGCACAGCCCCTGTGGCTGCTGATGGTCCCTGACACAGGGGTATGAGCGTGGTGGACATCATTCCAAACCCTCTGGATGCATCAGGGTGTCCATAAAAGCACAAGCCTTGGGCACTTGTGCCCCTCTGTTTTCCTGCTGGGAACCAACTGACAACCACTAATTGATGCCACTGGACTCATCCACGGCTCTGTGGGTAACTCTGAGGCACACAAGGTTGTGGGACCCCTCATCCCATTGCTCCACTCTGATGAAGAGGCTTGGGAATATCCCAGCGGCTTTTGCTGGTGCTGGAGGACAGCGTTAGCCCCAGCCCAAGGGCCAAAGATGTGCCAGGGATGCCTTGCAAAGGCCCTGGAACATGCAAGCCCACCTGCCTGGTGAACTGCTGCCACTACACACCTCACTCAGGGGTCTGGGTCCATTGCCCACACTGGCCTGGCCCTGCAGAGGACCCAAACCCAGCTCAGACCTGGACTTTCCCATCACCTTTTGCAGCTCAGCAGCAGGTTTGAGGGCGAGGGACCCACCTAAGCTGCCCTTCCACCCCTGCAGCAGCTCCTTGGTGAGGGAGGGCAGGCGAGGTCACATCAGGGGTCTGTGGGCTCGGGGTGCTCAGCCCCAGCCTTGGGGGCACGTGTCCCCCCAGGCTCCCTGCTGAGGGGTGATGGGGAGCTCAGCTGGACTGAGCTGCAGGGTCACAGCAGGATGGGGGGATGCACCCCACCAGGCACAGCCAGACGCCCTGTCCCCAGGCAAGGGACAAGGACAGCGCCCCACGGACCTGCACCATGGGAGCAGGACACACGTGCCCCAGGGGGAGCCCTCCAGCACCAGGCCACGTGTCAAGACAAAGTCCAGCCTCGTACCAGCCCTGGGAACGCTCCGAGCTGCCACAACCTGCTGCCGTGTCTGTCCCCCACCACCCTCAGGGGACAGCCCAGTGTTGGCACCGGGTCCGGCCCAGACCCCGGCTGGGTCCAAGCTGGTCCCAGGCCAGCCCAGAGCCGTGGTGATGAAGCTGTTTGCACAGCTGTGAGCTCTGACAGAGCCAGCCAGCCCTGGGAAGGAGATGTTTGGAAAAGCGTCGGCTGATCCGGGGCTGGATCCAGGGGGGGTCGAGGCTCAGGGAAAGCACGACCCACCTGGGACAGCAGAGCTGGGGGCAGGGGGACGCTGGCAGTGCCCCCTCCCCCTGGTTTGTAAGTGAAGGTTCTGTTAGTGGTGAAAACCATGATGGGAACGTGCAAGCTGTTGTTAAAGACCCTCCCCAGGCCGTGCCAGGGGAGGGGGGCCAAGTGGGGGGGGGCAGGATTGGACCCACGCCGGTGGGTGCAGAGGGGACAGAATGCCTGTAGGGTAGCATTTTGCAGTGGCAAGAGCTGTCACAGGGTTGCAGCGGGGGCCATCCTGGAGCCACCCGTGTGTCCCCAGTGTGGGTGGGATAATCCCTGCTTTCGTGGCTCCGGCCCCTCGCCGCCCCCCAGCCCCACACGTCTCTGTGCCACCCCCCAGGACCGCTCCCAGGGTGTCCCCGGAGGTGACAGCGGAGCCCGGCGGGCGCGGGGTCCGTCCCGCGGGTGGAGGGCTCCCTCTCGAGGGCCCCGGGCAGCACTGCCCGGCCCGGGGGCTGCGCTGAGCCCACGCGGGGCCGCGGGCAGGGCCCCTCGGGGACCTGGAGGGCAGGAGAGCGGGAGGACACCGGGACCGCCAAGGGGATGCGGCCACCAGCGCGGCCTCGGGGCTCCATCAGGGCACTGCAATTTCTTCCAGTCATTAATTAGCGGCTGGATCCGTTCCCTTCACCGCTGGGAGCAGCCGGAGGCGATGGGGCAGAGCTGTGGCTTGTCCCACACGCCACGTCCTCGCTACGACACCAAAGGTTGGTTTAGTAGAGGATGAGTCGCTCCCAGAGCGGCGGGGACTCCCCAGTGAGCACTCCCATGGGGCACTTCCAGGAGATAACAAGCGTGTTGGTGCATTACAGATTCTGGGCACCTGGACCAGGCATTTTGGAGAGGGATGAGCTGGAGAAGACACCCTACCCACCTCCCCGTGCATCGTATTGGCTCTCAGGGCTGCTTCTTGTCCTGAGCAAAACCCAAATTTCATGTAGAATATACACTCAGGACACCTCAATTTGGAAGGGACCCACTAAGTCCATCTCCCTACTCCCTGCAGGAGCCAAGATGCTCCTCCTTCTCCTTCCCAGCCCCGAGGGTCCACGGTCCTGTTCTCTGTCCCCAAAGGGCAGCACAGAATGACCCCCAGCCCGTGGGGGAAGGACCTGCCCTGGTGGTGGGTGTGCCCTCCCTGGGGTCCGGGAGAGCCGCTCTGCGCTGGGATGACCCTGTCACGGGCGGTGGGACAGGAGGGGTCGGGGGTGTCCCCACTCTTTGGGGACGCAGGAAGAAGACACGGCAGGGACGGAGGTGACAGCGCGGCATCGGGGCCGTGCGGGGCTGGGACAGGGGGCCGGAGAGAGGTGACATGTCCGTGGGATTGTCCCCGCACCAGGGACTCCAGTGACAGGATGGGGACTGACCCCTACGCGGGACAGAGCAGCAGAGACAGGGGACACTGCAGTGGTGGCCCTGGGGCTCCTGGTGCCATTCCCCGTGGGCATGTGGTGTCACCCTCCCCAGGGCACTTTGTGTCACCGTCCCTGGGTACTTGGTCACCTGCCAGGGCACTTGGTCCCTTCTCAGGGGCTGGGGCCGTGTCCTGAGATGGGTCACTGAGCCAAGGGGAGCGGGAGTCGTGTCCCCGGTTCCGGGGGCGTATCCCCGGTGTCGGGGGGCGTGTCCCCAGTTTCGAGGGGCGTGTCCCCGGTTACGAGGGGCGTGTCCCCGGTTACGAGGGGCGTGTCATGATCACGGGGGACGCATCCCCGGTGTCGGGTGTCGCGTCCCCGGCGCGGGGGGCGTGTCCTGGTCACGAGGGGCGTGTCGTGGTCACGAGGGGCGCCCCCGGTGGCGGGTCCGAGGGTCGCGGCGGTTCCCGCTGTCCCCGCGATGGTGCTGCCGTCGGGGGTGCGGGAGCGGGTGGCGGCGGTTCACAGGGACTCGGCGCTGCCCGAGCGGCTCCGGCAGTACGACGGCTGGGCCACCGACTACGACCAGGTAGCCGGTACACCGGGGCACCGCGGGGGGGTGGCCGGGGCTGTCCGCGCTCACCGCCGTGTCCCCGCAGGATGTGGCGGCTCTGGAGTACCGCGCACCGCATCTCGCCGCCGCCTCGCTCGCCTTCGCCTTCCCCGCTGCCCCCGCCGAGGCGCGGCTGCTCGACGTGGCCTGTGGCACCGGGCTCGTGGCGCGGGAGGTACGGGAGGGGACGGGGTGGGATGGGATGGGATGGAACTGGGATGAGGGATAACGCCCGCCTGCCCCCGCAGCTCCACCGCCACGGGTTCCGCTGCCTGCACGGCGTAGACGGCAGCGCGGGGATGCTGGAGCGGGCGCGGAGCACCGGGCTCTACCAGGAGCTGCGGCTGTGTGTCCTGGGCAGGGAGCCGCTGCCCGGGCCCGCAGGTGACGGGGCGGCACTGGGTGGAGGGAGCCCCGGGGGACCCCCGGTGATACCCTGTCCGCAGAGAATGGGCCGGCACTGGGCCGGGGGAGCCTCGGGAGGACCCCTCGATGACACCCCCGTGTCCCCGCAGAGCAGTATGATGCCGTGACAGTGGTGGGGGCTCTGGGAGAGGGGCAGATGCCGACCACAGTGCTGCCGGAGCTGCTGCGTGTCACCAAGCCGGGTAAGGGGGGTCGCGGTGTCCCCTCCCCGCCGGGACACCTATCCCCGGTGGATGTGGATCTCCGGCTGGGCGCTGATCCCGTGGCACAGATGGAGGTTGTGGCTTTGTCCCTGGGGCCGGGGATGGTGATGGCACGGGGTCCCTGACTGTGCTCGCTGGCAGGTCCGGGCAGTGGGATGAGGCAGGAGGTGACAGTGGCACTGCTGGTGTGTGACAGCCTGTGCTCAGGCGTGACATCCTGCTCGTCCCGTGCCCACTGGCCTCCTGCCCTGCCCGTCCCCTGCCCTCTGTCCTGCCTGTCCCCTACCCCCCCGACTCTTGGCAGGCTCTCACTGCCTCCCCTTACCCCACACCCTTTCCGAGGGGCTGCCACCCCCAGGAAGGGACACCCAGTGCCAGTGTCACCTGTACCCTGTCCCACAGGAGGCTTCCTGTGCCTGACGACGAGGAGCAACCCTTCAAACCTGCGGTACAAGCAGGAGCTGGAGGCGGAGCTGGGGAAGCTGGAGCGCTGTGGAGCTTGGCAGAAGCTGCTGGCCCAGGAGGTGGAGCACTGGGAGAGGGCCACCTCGGAGGAGGAGAGCACCCGGGGCACCGGCTACATCTCCGGAGTGGTCTATCTCTACCAGAAATGCCCTGTGCCCCCCCTCGAGGAGGACTGAGAGCTGGCATGGCTCTGGAGGGAGGGTGAGCACTTGGCCCCCCACATAAAACTCAGCTCAGTGACCCCCTCCTGGAGCAGTGCAGCTGCTGGGGGGGACAGTATTTTGGGGGAGTGTCCCCATTGCCTTCCCCATGTCCTTCTCCCAGAGGTCTGGGCTTAAGGGCCTTGTCTGCTCCTCAGCATGGGGAGGGTCTCCTGGTCTCACCAGGGTCTCCTGGGCACCACCATTAGCTCTGACATTCAGGTATTGTCCCCAACACCTCAGCCCTCACCGTGACATTTTGCAGACCCACATGGCTGTTCAGAGCCATCTCCTGTCCAGGAGGTCTCTCTGTGCCCACCTTGGCACTCGTGGTCAAAAACTGGATCCTTCTTCATCTTCCACTCTCAGCCCCCCATGGGCTTTACCCAGGGACTGCTGGAGGTTGGTCTCCCATCCTCATCCTCCCCAGGGGTTAACCCAGTGCACACTGAGGTGCAGGAGACCTCCACAGCCAGAGCAGGAGCCGCAGGGCCAAGGTGGCACCCAGCTGGAGAGGCTGCCAAGCGCCACATCCACCTTTCATCCCACAGCAGCTGCTCAAATCACTCATTTTCTCAGAGCTTTGTAGTTAATGGTCTGGGTGGGAAATGAGTTTGAAAGGAACTTGGGGAGCTGGTGGCTGCTCCCCACCCAGGAGTCGCCCAGCACTGCCTGCCCAGCCTGTTCCCCCAGCCCCTTGCTGTGCTGCCTACACAATTCTTCCCCCACTGATCCCTTGGGAAGTTTTTTACCCAAATCTCTTGCTGGAATATTTGGGTAAAAATATTTCCCTTTTCCCTTCCTCCAGGCCTGTTCCTGCTCATCTTGTTCCCATGTCCTTGAGAACAGGTTGCTTCTTTCCACCAGGGGAAAGAAGCATTTCCCAGGTGGGAGGCGGTGGCTGTGTCTGTCCCTGTCCCCCACCCAAGGTATCCCAGATCTCCAACACTGACCCTTCCCATGGCTCTTGCCATCCTTCCACATTGTTCCCCCAGGTCTTGGGATCCCTGGCAGCTGGGGATCGTGGCTGTCCCCAGCCCTGCACTTGACTGTTCAATAAATCCCTGTCCCTTCTGTTTGTCTGCTGTGTGTTGTTCCTGGAGCAATGGGGCTGTGGAACCTCCGGGGTGGGTGGCCAGGAGCCTGGGAGTGGGGATTGGGCCTTTCTTTGGGGACTCAGAGGACCTGGTGTCCCCCTTGTGCCCCTCTCAGTTCTCAGCATCCTCTCCCTGCCTCAGTTTCCCTGCCGTGGGATACCCAAGGAGCACCCTGGCTGGCTACTGCTGCTTCCCCATGGGGACATGGGGACGTGCCAGGCACTGAGGCAGCAGCCCTGACCTGGCATCAGGCTGGCAGGGCACAGCACTCCCAGGGTATATCACCCTCCTCCCCACACCGCGCCGTTCAGAATGAGCCCAGGCAGCCTCGGTGGCACCAGGTTGTTTATAGTCCCTGCTCTGGGGAAGGGCACACGCTGGAGGACCATGCTAGGGTGCAGCCAGTGTGGGGATGGGGGTGGGAATAGGGATGGGAATGGGATGGGGATGGAGCTAAGGATGGGGATGGGAATGGGGATGGGACAGGGATGGGGATGAGAGAGGGAAGGGGATGGGGGTGGGGATGGGGGTGGGGTGGCACAGGGAAGCAGGGCAGGGACAGTGGTGCTCTCCCTTGGTCTGGCACCTGGGCACAGGGGCTCACACGTAGTCCTTCATGGGGTAGCCAGTTGGACCACAGGTTTTCACCCCTCTGTAACTCTTGACGTAGGAATCCTGCTGGGACTGGGTTCCCAAGCGGCTCAGGATAATCCCACCGGAGAGCAAGAGGACAATGGCGATCCAGCCGATGTAGAGGGCAGCCCCCAGCTCTCTACTGACGGCCTCGGCCGACATGGGGGTGTAGAAGTTGTTGACGATGTTGCTGGTGGTCCAGGCGACAGGGACGAGGACCAGGACACCGGCTGCGAAGAACAAGGCTCCTGACACCGCGGTGTACCCGTTCTTGTCGATGCCACCCATGCAGCTGGCGAAGTCTCGGCCCACGACGGAGATGAGGATGCTGGCGAAGGCCGTGATGAGGGCGGTGACCACCATGACACGGGCAACTTGCAGGTCGGGGGTGATCTCCAGCAGGGAGTTGTAGCTTCTGCACTGTGACTGCCCCGAGGCATCATAGGCGCAGGTCACCCACAGCCCGTCCGAGTACGACTGGGGCGCCATGGTGGTGGAGCCCGAGCAGGTTGTCACCCTCCACATGGGCAGGGCACAGATGATGATGGTGGCCACCCAGCCCACAATGGCTGTCACCAGCCCGCTTGTCCGCATCGACATCATTGTCAGGGTCAGTACCTGCGGGGACAGGGCACAGCTGTCATGGATGTGGCCCCCTCCCAAGCCAGGGGGTTGCTGGAGAGCACAGCCTTCATCTGGTGTGTCCCACTCCCCACTGGGGTGGGAACGGCTGCAGGACAGCATGGGGACACAAGTGACATGGGGACATGTGTGGCATGGGATGTTGCTGCACGACAGCATGGGGGCACACAGGGGACACTCAGGACCCAGGCCCTGAGCAGACCAATGTGCAGGGGCCCTCGTGTGTCCCACTGTCCCATACAATGTACCCACAGCACAGGGCAGCCTCTGCCATCACCCCTCCTTGGTGCATGGCAAGTGTCAGAGAGGTGATGGCTTTTGGGAAGTGGGATGGGGAGCACGCTGTGCCCCTCCTGCCATGCTCCCCACCCCACACTCACCCCATGTCCTGCTGTGGCAGCAGCCCCCCAGTGCCCACCCCATGCCCTGCTCCACCGCTGGTGCTTCAGCCTCCTTGGTCATGAGCATTTGTCTGTGGGGCACGGGCAGGGAAGGCAGCTCCCCCTCCCTGCAGCACTGGCTGCTCCCAGATGGAGTGCAGGTTGCTGCAGTGCCCTTTGGACCTGGGATTTCCTCTCTGGGGTGCTGGAAATGGGTCAGAGCTCAGCTCTGCTCCAATCCTGGCTGTGGGGTGCAGCACTTTCAGTGCCCCGGGAACAGCCTCAACAGGGCAAACCCTGGCGAGGGGCTACAGGGTCACCACAGACATCACCCTTGGCAGAGGGGTGCTGTTCTAGGCACACACCAGACACACAGACAGCTCCACCACAGTCACACGTGGCTGCCGTGGCCCTGGCTCAACCCAAACCCAGCTCAGCCCAGCACGGAGCAGAGTTCACCGCCGTGTTCCTGTGCCTGGCAGTCGGGACCGGCCGAGTTTTTATGGCCCCGAGCTCAGCGGGGTATCGGTTGTGCCCGGCACACCCTGCGGCACTTGCCGGAGGTTTCACCATCATTTGTCCTACCCCAGTTTCGGTTTCTCCAGCTTCTCCTTTCCCACTGAGTTCCCGCTCCTTCCCCAGCACCTTTCATGCCTCGGTGGTCTGATAGACACCCAGCACTGGGACCTTGGGCCATGAAAGACCCTTTGGGCCAAAAAACCACGATGGGAGCCATCCCAGGCACCCTTTCCCAGCCAGCAGGACCTGGGCCACAAGAGACACCCAAAACAGGGTGCATGACCACCCACACAGGGACAAGCAGTGGCCCCCCAAGGAAAAGCAGTGCCCCCACGGATCCCAAGGGGCAGCAGGGATGTTTGCCAGAGCATCACACTCACATTTCCACCTGGCCATTGCCACCACAGGGCCACAGCAATATTTTCCACCATTCCCATTCCCAGTGAAGGGGTGGGAGAGCTGGGAGTCCTCAAGCCCCCCCACCCAGATGAGACCCCCAGAGCCAGGCAGCCGGAGTCAGCCCTGGTCCCCACACCCCCCGAGGAGGGAGGGAAGGATGTTCTCAGGCAGGCGGAGCACTCGCAGTGCCGGAAGCGAGATAGGCAAAGCACCCTGCGCTGCCCACGCCGGCCCCGGGGTGCTCCCAGCCGCGGTTGTGGGGTGGCCCCGGGGCCAGCGCGCCTCGACTCGCCCTCGCCCTCGCCGGCGCCCGCCGCCTTCCTCCTGCTCGGGTGGGAAGGTCACACAGGCATGGGACAGCCCTGGCGTCACCAAGGCACTGTGCCATGGAGACACCGCTGTCACCCGCGGGGTGGCCCGGGGAGGGAGTGGCGGGGGTACCGGGGCTGGAACAGGATGGGCGGGAGGCTCCGGAGAGCAGATTTGGGGGATCGGAAGGGAATGGGGGTCCGCGGCACAGGAGCACCGGGCTGTCCCGCTAGCGGGTGTTGGAGAGGGTGAAGAATAAGAGGCACAGCGGGGTCTGAGCAGCTGCCGTTTAATGCGGGAAGGCTGGATGCGGGGACGGACGGCAGCACAGCCAGGGGGACTGGGACCACCCTCTCCCGCTCCTGGCACCCCGCTCAGGGGATGTCGAGAGGGGCGATGGATGGGGTCGGGTCCGAGAGTCGCCCCCCTCCACGCGAGTGCACGGAACCGCTCGGCTCCCGCCTCCCCGACCGGTTCTCCCAGCCCGGCCGCTGCCTTCCCACTCCCAGGATAATGATGCCCCCGCCCTGGGGAGCTGCCGCGAGAAATCACACTCTGTACGGCCGCTCCGAGCCCCGAAAGTAGGTCACAGCCAAAATTTAGGGTACAGGCAGGTGAAAGCCCCTGATAACCCTCGACACCCTGCCAGGGCCCGCAGAGCCACCACGTCCCCGCGACCACGTGGGACAAGTTCGCTGTCCCCACCAGCACCGACACCGCCACCCATCCCGAGGGACAGGCAGTCCCCGGGAGCTTCACCCGGTGAGAGCCCCGTGCCACCCGTGGGAACGGGCTCTGGGAGCTCTGTCACCACCGATACCGAGAGCCAGGAGATGCTCGAGGGGGGAATCAGGTGGCATCTCAGAGAAGATGCCTCTGCTGGATGCTCCGGGCGGGGGGAACAGGACCCCCGCCGCGGGCAGCCAGGACAGGATCTCCTTGTTCCCTGTCTCAGCCGAGATTAAAGAACCGGCTCCAATCCAGGCGGAACAAAGGCAGCTCTGTCTGCCCTCCCTCGCAGTGCCCCGGCGTCCGGCCAGCCCCAGCCCGGCCGGGGGGGCGGGCTGCCGGTCCGGGAGGTCCTGGCTCCCTGTGGTGGCCGGGGGGTCCAGGCGGGCGAGGCGGCTCCTACACGTAGTTGCTGGCTGGCAGCGAGCGGGCGGCCGTGAACTTGGCAGAGTAGGGCTTCTCCCCCCGGGAGGGGCAGGTGCAGCACAGGATCCCACCCCCCAGCAGCAGCAGCGCCGAGGCCGCCCAGCCAATGTAGAGGGACGAGCCCAGGTCCCGCTTCTGGGAGTCGGCGACCAGAGGGTTGTAGAAGTCCTGGACGATGCTGTTGGCTGACCAAGAGATGGGGACGAGGATGAGGACGCCGGCCACGATGAAGATGATGCCCGAGAGGATCATGACCCTGGCTTTGGCGGTGTCGTCCTCCACGCAGTTGGTGCACTTGCCGCCGGCGACGGCGAGCAGCGTGCCCAGGATGGCCAGGACGATGGCCACCACCACCATGGCACGGGCAGCCTGCAGGTCCTGTGGCAGGCCCAGCAGCGAGTCGTACACCTTGCACTGCATCTGCCCCGTGCTCTGCACCACGCAGCTCATCCACAGCCCTTCCCAGATGATCTGGGCCACCACGATGTTGTTGCCCACGAAGGCCGTCTCCCGCCACATGGGCAGCGCGCAGCAGAGGATGGAGGCCAACCAGCCGATGACAGAGAGGGCGATGCCCAGCACCTGCATGCCCATGGAGGCCATGGCTCGCTCCCAGCACCCCTGCCCGCCTCCCGCCGCGCAGTGCGGGCTCCCGGGACCATGGCAGGCATTATATGCCTTTGCCGAGGGAGGAGCGCCGCCACAGCCGCCGTCCTGCCGCCGGCACCGGACGGAGGGGTAAAACCAGTTTCCCGAGATTCCTCCGCTTGTATTTCTCCCTCCAGCGCTGACACTTAATATCCCGGTTGCTCCCACGGAGGAGGACGCAGGGGACCGGGATCAGGCCACCCAGGCGCAGGAGTGCGTCCCACTGCTCTCTGGGGGGAGGCAGCGCCAAGGGCAGCGCCGGGGGCTCAGCCTGGGATGCTGAAGGGGAAGAGCTGGTGTCCAGGCACCAGATGTCTCTGCCATCACTGCCAGCACCTTCTGCTCCATCACCTGGATGGGTCCCTCCATGTTTTCGTGCCTCAGATTCCCACAGCTCACGGTCACTGCTCCAGGAGTAGCCCAGTCTCTGGCCCCCCACAGCCCCGTGCCGGGAGAGCAGCACACCATCCCCCCCGCTGCCAGGCTCCGTGCCCAGCAGGACACAAGCGGCTCTTGTTTGTTCCTTGGCATCTGTACCAGCACTTCCCAGCCCTCCATCAGGCCTCGGGCAGGAGGTGTCACCGCCCAGACCCACAAACTGGTTGGAGCAGCTGCCGGTTCCCCGTGGAGGAGAGACAGCACTGCCTGGGGCAAAATGGGGGCAGACCCCAAACCCACCCCACCCTGTGCTCCACCACCAGCCAGCATTCACAGGGCTGCCCTCAGCCCCAGGCCTGCCTGTGTCCTGCTGCCTGCTCAGTGGGTTTGGGCTTTGTGGCTTGGGGCTGTGGGGGGCAGAGGTGGCCTGAGGGTGTCCCAGTGCCATACCCACTGATCCCAGTGCCGATGCCAACACCAATGGCAACACCAATGCCAATACTGATGCTGATGCTTTGGGCACTGCCTGGCCTCTCCTCTTTTAATCCATGACCCACACATGTCCCCTTCCTACTCCCTCTGAGCCCCTCCTGCACCTGCACAGGTGCTCAACAGACAGCAAGGACAGACAGGCAGACATTGCACTGTTTCATCACCCCAGCTTAATCCTGGGCCTCTGGGAGAGATAAGAGGCACTGAGATAATCTCAGTTTTCCTGAGCACCGGGGTTACTGAGATGATCCAATCACTTGTGCTAATTGCTCCGTGTGATGGGTTCTAGAGCTGCACGGGATGTCCCCGGGCATCTTGTCCCCATGTGGTGGGACAAGTCGGGTGGTCCATGCACTGCAGTGCCAGGAGGATGCCTGGGGACATCCAGGTCTTGCTGCAGACTCCAACTTGTGAGGACGAGTCAGGGTCCTGCCTGACCTGTGCGAGAGGAGCCGCCCAGGCTCCATCCATCGCTCTGTCCTGCTGGAGTGCCCGCATTATTCACATACCAGTGTGGCCACCCCAGTGCCAGAGCCTTGTGGTCAAGGGCTCCCTTTAATTTACGAGGTTCCAGAGCATCCCCGCCGGGGCTGGGCTCTGCCTGAGGCTTTCACCTCCCAGCCGGGTGCCGTAACCACCAGGTAATTTGGGGCTGGAGAGAGGGACATCCACGTGTGTGTGTGCCTGGCATGAGCTGTGTCCCCTCAGGCACATGGGGATGTGTCTGTGGGCTGGGGACAAATGACAAAGTGGGGACAAAAATCATCAAACACCTGAGCTGCTCACATTCCCCCTTGAGCTAGAGCAGGCGCCAGCACGGCCTCCCCCAGCCAATTACTGTAATTAGTGCTGGAACGTGACATATATTCCAGCTGGCGGCTGCCACCCAGGGACAGCCCCCGTGCCCTGTGCCCTTCCCCACATCTCCCAGTGACGTGCCTGCCCGCCCACCAGCACCAGCGCCGTGTCCCCACCACTGCCAGTCAGCAGAGTGGAGGAGCAAGAGCCACCCCCAGTGCCCACAGGGCCTGAGGGTGGTCATGTAGCACAGGTGGGACCACCGAGTGCCTCAGCACGTGCCATCCAGGACCACCACCCCATGGACATCAGCCCCACATGAGCACTGGCCCCACAGCCACGTCTCCATGCCCATTCCCAGTGCATCTTGCAGGATCCCAGTCCCTGGTTTTGTCCCAGTGCCATGGAACAGGCACATGTCCTGGTGGGACCACAGCTCACCTGCCCAGCAGGGAGCTTCTCCACCCCAAAACAGGGTGCTCAACCCATCCTGAACTTTTGCCACCCAGCACCCGCCCCACGACCCATCTAGGTGTGGGTGCCCTGCCCCAAATCCAGTGGGGTTTGCAGGACAGGGGAGCCTGAGTTCCTGTCCCTGCTCTACTGTGCTAAAGGGGTCAATGAAGGCAGAGCTCCTGCCCGGGCATGCCCATCAGCAGATGCCCTCCAATACTTGCTCTGGGTTCACCAGCACAGGGACACGCTGTAGTGCCTCGAGGGCCCCCTGGGTAATGAGGCCACCCCCAGGCAGGGAGGTGGCATTAAACCCAGTGTCACCACGATGCCAGGCACCACCAGGTGCACAGCAGAGACTGCACCACCCTGGCCTTGCCCAGGGCAGAGGACACCCCGCAGGGAGAAGACTTGGGGCAAAAATCTCCTGCCAAAAAGGGCCACCAAGGACACAAGTGACAGTCCCATCTCACACACAACCAGCACCAGCTCAGCCCTGCACTGAGCCAAGAGACCCTCCTTCCCCAGCACCTGCACACGGACCCACCACTCTGGCTACTTCAAGGCCCTGAAAAGGCGCGTGAGACCTGCCAGCAAGAGGAAAATCCACTGGGATCTCTGGCTTTGCATCTGCCAAGCGAGGCATGGCCAGCAGCCCTCCTGCTCAGCCCACACGGAGCAAGCAGCCAGGGATTAGTTACCAGCAGCCCAGAGACTGAATGTTCCCAAAAAACATCCTTGCCCGACATAACCCCCCCGCTCCCTGACCAACTCAAATGTGCACAGTCAGGTTGTTTCTCACGGTGGGAAAGCAAAGCCTTATCGGCTCGGCGGGAGGGGAGCCGTGTGCCGGGACCTGCGGGGTCCCTGCGGGCAGAAACGGGACCTTCGCCCTGAAGTCACTCCGAAAGTCAAAGCTCTGTCCAATTTCTGAGCAACAAGTGGCTCCCGACAGGGAAAACACCCCCAAGCGCTGCCGAGGTGATAGGAGAAGGGATGGGGGAGAGGATGACCAAGGGATCAGGAAGGAGGATGCGGGCGGTGCAACGGGAGTCTCTTAGCAGGCGATGCTCGCAGGAAGGGGATGCTGTGGCGAAGCCGATCCCAGCACGGCCCAGCATCCATCCCCCAGGTGAGCCCCCTGCCACATCCCGCTGGCCGGTGCCCCCCAGCCCCCCGCGTGCCGGCACCTCCCGCCCCGCCCCGCCGGCAGACAGAGCTGCCATTGATGCTCGGAGCCGCCTTTACCTGCTCGCCGCCGCGTCGGAGGGGTTCCAACAATGGGTTGCCTGTGTGCCCTGGTCAGGACCGAGCCAACAGCCCCGCGCCTGAAATATAAGCGGCCGAGGCAGCACTTACCGCCCCGGCCCCGCTCGCCCCGGGGGGGAACGCGCGGCACTCCCGACCGCAGCGGAGGGGAAACACCCCAAAATCCTGCGCGGGCTGCCGCGCACGTGAGTGGGACGCGGCCCCGAGGCACCCGGGGCTGTTGCTGCCGTCACCTCTTGCTCACCCCCGGGATGATGGGTGCTGGGTGCATGGCAGGAAGGGGATGCTGCACTGGGTGTCCCCCCGTGCCCCCCGTCCTTCCTGCTCGCCCTAGGTGTCCTTCCCGCAGTGTGAGCCACCGATCTGGTGATGCTCTCATGGCCTTTGGGGTCTGACCCTCATTTGGCCTCTCCGTGTCCACAGCAGGCAAACCTGTCACCATGTCACTGTTGTGTGCCCACAAATGTGGCCACCCTGCTCTATCCCTCTCCCGGGGGACTTGGATACTCCCCATCCCTCCCCAGCTGTGGGGGACAGGGAGGGGGATGCGGCAGGAGGGATGGGGGGCCCCCACAGGGACACTGGCTCCATTCAGCTCTTTGGTAAACACTATTGATCCAGTTTCCTCACCACAAGAATGTGTCCTGACAGAGGTGACTGGAACCCTGAAACCCCAGTGATTTGCCCCTTCCCCCACAGTGAGTCAAGTGGCCGTGGCTGCCCCAGGCAGACACAACACTGGACAGAGCCTGTACTTTGGCAATTTGGGATGACAAAGTGTAAGGACGCGGCGCGTGGGGCTGATTGCAGGGTCGGGGGCTGCCGTGCTTTGCTGCCTCATCCCACCCCACTCTGCCCCAGGAGCTCTTACCCCAGGGGTATCCCCCTGCCCCACATACCTGCTTGAAGTATCCACCTCTCCCCCTGCACCACAGCCCTACCTGAGTTGTCCCCATTGCCCCACAGCCCTCTAGAAGGTATCCCCCCCACCCCGCACCTCCACCTGGGGTACCCCTTGCCCCCTGTCCTTGTATGGAGTATCCCCGCTTCCCCACAGACCTGCCTGTGGTATAACCCTGCCTGTACTCCTGAGTCCCACAACCCTTCCTGGGGTACACCCCGCCCCAGAGCCCTGCCTGAGATAAAACCCTGCCCCAGAGCCCTGCCTGTGGTATAACCCTGTCCTAGAGCCCCGCCTGGGGTACATCTGCACCCCAGAACCCTGCCTGGGGTACCCTCGACCCACAGCCCTGCTTGGGGCGCTCCCTTCTCCCTGCCTGGGGTACTCTCCTACCCCACAGCCCTGCGTGGGGTATCCCCCTGACTCTGCCAGGGGTACCCTCTGCCCCAGAGCCCCTGCAGCCATGTGGCTGTGTGTGCATGTGCTGGTGTGTGTGCAGCCATGTGTGTGCCAGGGGCGTGTGAGCACCTGCATTGCCAGCCTGTGCCTGTTCACCTCCATCTCTGTGTCTGTGTGCGAGTCTGTCCATGTGTCTGTGAGTCTGTCTGTGAGTCTCTGTGTGTCTGTGTCTGGGTGTAAGTGTCTGTGTGTGTCTGTGAGTCTGTATGTTTGTGTGAGTCTGGCTGTGCGTGTGGCTGTGAATCTGGCTGTGTGTCTCTGTGAGTCTGGCTGTGTGTCTGGCTGTCTGTGAGTCTGTGTGGCTGTGAGTCTCCATGTCTGTGAGTCTCCATGTGTGTTTGTGTGTCTCAGTGTGTGTGTCTCTGTGAGTCTCTCTGTGTATCTGGCTGCGTGTCTGTGTATCTGTGAGTGTGTGTGTGTCTTGAGTCTCTGTGTCTGTGAGACAGTGAGTCTCTGTGAGTCTGTCTGTGTGTGCCTCTGTGTGTCTGTGAGTCTGTGTGTGTCTGTGAGTCTGTCTGCGTGTGTATGTGAGTCTGTGTGTGTCTCTGCGTGTCTGTGAGTCTGTCTGTGTGTGGCTGCATGTGGGGGTGTCTCTGCTGGCAGAGGGGGTGGGTGTCTGTGTGTGTCTGTGTGTGTCTGTGTGTGCCCCTGTGCACACCTACACCCCGGGGCCGCTGCCACGCCCCTGCCTGCACACCTGGTGGCCCTCGGACAGCCCAGACCCCCCTGTTTGCCACTGGCACCTCCCTGTGCCCACCATCACCTGCCAGCAGCACTGGGTCATGGACCGGGTCCCTCAAGGGCTAGGACCCCCAGTACCCCCAGCAATGAGGGCACATGCCTGGATGGGGCCCCCCCAGCAGCACATACCAACTGTCTGTGGGGATTGGGGTCCCCTTGGGGGGTGATCAGCGTACAGTGGGGTTGCAGAAGCTCACCTAGCCGCATCCTGGGGATTTTGGGGATGCCATGGGTTGGCAGAGGTTAACCTGGTTGGATATGGGGTATTGGGGTGTCACAGGGTGGTCGAAGTCAGACACAGGGGGCTGCAAGGGGCTGGAGGCCAACCTGGATGGATACAGAGTGCTGCAATGACAGGGGGTGACAACAGCTGACCCAGACAGATATGGGGTGTCAGGGTGCTGTGGGGTGGCCCCACTGGCTGTGGGGGTTCAGTGTGCTGCAGATCAACAGATGGTGACAGCCCAGATAGAGGGTATCAGGGTGCTGTGGGGCACACAAATCCGCCCCCTCCCCCAGCTATGAGGGCGTCATGGTGCTGTGGGGGTACAGCCAGGCGGTCACAGGGCTCCCACCCCCCTCCCAGGGCTCCCTCCACAGCGCCAGCTGCCAGCATCCCACCGCGCTCTTGAGTAGTTAATAAGTTGTAGAGGAGATTTTTGGAGCGAGCAGGGAACAGGTAAGAGCAAGTCCGTGTCCAGCAACCACATTCCTGGGCGGAGGGGGGGGGCTGGAAATGCTGGCCCTACCCCCAGCACGCAAAGATTGAGGGGGGGACACAAGCACCCCACACCCCACAGACTGTGGTTCACAGGTCTGAGGGGATTGCTCATGCCTTAGGATATTTTTCCTTTTGCCACTGCCAGCTCAGGTTGTCGGGGTGACGCTGCCGGGGTGGTTACGTGCATTATCTGCTTCCTTCAAGGCCACGAGACTTGTGCAGGATGAGTAAAGATCATTATCAGTCAGTCAGAGTATCCCTGACAGTGCTCCCGGCCCTGCACGGTGGGAGCAGGAGGGGGTTGGGCGGGGGTAGAACCTGCTCCCACGGTTCCTGCCAGGCCGGGAGCACCCGTGGGTCCCCTGGAATGGGGGCACAAACCTCGGCACAGCGAAGGGGTTGCACTTTGCACGGTGATGCAAAAGCGCCCAGTGCTCACCGAACCCCAGTTAAACGTGAGCACTGATAACATGCTCCAGAAATCAACCAAACCCTGACCCGCCAGCACCTCCAGGGAGGAAAGGTGAGCCTTTGGCATTTCCACGTCCCCTGAAAGGGGTTGGCAGGTCAGAATGAGTCTGGTGCTTGTGTTTCCCGATACCTATCGCCCGAAACCAAGGGGATGGCCGTGGCAGGTGGCGTTTCTCCTCCTCCCGCCCTTCTCTGGTTACCCGGCGCCATCTCTGCAAACAAAGGGGAGGGTGTGGGACGCAGGTGACGGTGACGGAGGAGCGCAGAGGAGCGTCCAGCAGGCAGCACTGAAACCCCACCCCGGGCCGGCCGTATAAATGCCACTGCGCACAGGTGAAAGCCGATCCCCACGGGCTGCGAGCGGCGGCGGGTGACGGCGACGGATTCGGTCCGTGGGTCCTTCTTTGCCATCGCCCGGAGCGCGTCACTGAACCATCCACCATGTCCATGGGGCTGGAGATCGGCGGCGTGGCCTTGTCGGTGCTGGGGTGGTTGTGCAGCATCATCTGTTGCGCGTTGCCCATGTGGAGGGTGACGGCCTTCATCGGCAACAACATCGTGACGGCCCAGATCATCTGGGAAGGGCTGTGGATGAACTGCGTGGTGCAGAGCACGGGGCAGATGCAGTGCAAGGTGTACGACTCCATGCTGGCGCTGCCGCAGGACCTGCAGGCCGCCCGCGCCCTCCTGGTGGTGGCCATCGTCCTGGCCGTCATGGGCTTGATGGTGGCCATTGTGGGCGCCCAGTGCACCCGCTGCGTGGAGGACGAGAGCACCAAGGCCAAGATCACCATCGTCGCCGGCGTCATCTTCCTGCTCTCCGGCATCATGACCCTCATCCCCGTGTGCTGGTCGGCCAACACCATCATCCGGGATTTCTACAACCCGCTGGTGATCGACGCGCAGAAGCGGGAGCTGGGCACCTCGCTCTACGTGGGCTGGGCGGCCTCCGCGCTCCTGCTGCTGGGGGGGGCCCTGCTCTGCTGCTCCTGCCCCCCCAAAGAGGACAGGTACCCCACGGGCAAAGTGGCCTACTCTGCCCCGCGCTCCGCCGTCACCAGCTACGACAAGAGGAACTATGTCTGAGCCCCCCCCCGGGATCCCCCGGCACCCCCCACCTCACCCCACCCTCCCCGGGACCCCCAGGGCCCTCGGTGGGACCCGGGCACGGCAGCGCCGGGGCGGGGGGAGCGCGAAGGAGGGGACGGGCCGGCGGCGGGGTCAGGGCCGGGCTGTGTAAATAGAGACAGTTTCGGTTAAACACGAGGCAGTTTCGGGTCGGCGGGAGAAGCGGCGGCCGGCGAGGCCCCGCCGCGCCCATGGGGCTGGATGGGGGCGGGATGGGGACGGTGCCCCCCCCGGCGTGTCCCCCCCATCGCTGCCGGCCGGGCACCGTCTGTCCCTGTTACGCGTGTTCTGTATCGGTTACATTTGTCAATAAACGTGTCCTGTTTTGGTACCCGAGTGTCGCTGGGCTGTGGGGTCACAGGGAGGGGGGCAGCGGGCTACAGCCCCCCCCAGAGGGACACCCTACACACCCTTTACGGGCATTACTCCCAAAGGGAAACCCTACACACCCTCCAAGGACAGCACCGGGACGGCACTGGGGTGGGGACTGGCAGAGGCTCAGCCGCACCCCTTTCTCCCCGCCCTGGGGGTCTCTGCTCGGGTGGGAGGGGTGGCGGGGGGGGCACACCCGTTACCCCCCTGCATTCCGGGGGCAGCTCCCCACGCGGTCGGGAGGCGCTGCCGGAGCCGCTGGATGCCGCGGGGACACTCCCTGCCCGCCGGTCCAAAGTCTGGGTCCCCCGGGGGGGGGGGAAGGTTGGCCGCGGGGCGCTCCCCCCGCTCGGGGAGCCGCGCTGGGGCGAGGCCGCCCTGCCCGACCGCTCCCCGCGCCCTCCGCCACGCTCGGCCGGGCAGGGACAAAGGGGCAGGAGCCGCCGGACGGCGGCGGCGCGGGTGCCGCTGTGCCCGCGGGCGGGAGCGCAGCCGCGGGGGCCCGCCCGGCCGTCCCGCCGGTGCCACCCCCGGGGCCCTCCCGCCGGTGCCACCCCCGGGGCCCTCCCGCCGGTGCCCACCCCGGGCTCTCCCCGAGCGGCGGCTCCGGGGGCGGCGAGAGCGGCCCCGCCGTGACCTTCCCGCGCCCGCACGGCCGCCCACCCGCCGCTGGGGGGCGCTACAGGGGCGGGGCCGGGGGCGGAGCCGCTCGCGAGCACCGCCTCAGGGCCCGAGCGCCGCCGCCGCCGCCGCCGCCATGATACTCCGCCGGCTGCCCCGCGCCCCCGCCCCGCCCCGCCCGCCGCTCGCCGCCGCCGCCGCCCGCTCCCTGGGCACGTAAGGAAGGGCCCGGCCGCGCGCGGGGCGGGGGCGGCGGGAGCGCTACCGGGAAGGGTCCCGGGAAGGGTCCCAGGAAGAGCGGTGGGGCCGCCAGACGGGGCATGACCACGCCCCCTCCCGCGAGCCACGCCCCCGCACTGCGGTGCCTATAACGGCTCGTCGGCCCTGGCCACGCCC